>NC_092115.1:2354426-2521926 GCF_045679555.1 Salvelinus alpinus | reverse complement strand
GAGATAGAGAAGCACCTGGGTGCGCATTTACGCAGGTGCTTAACCTAAAACGGATTACTCAAACAACTGGATTCGTTATCCCTTTCATGCTCTGCCTCCAGTCCACTTACCGATATCTGAACAAGAGAGCCTCATCGAAATAGCAACAATCGGTTCGGTGAAAATTAAGTTTAATCAGAAGCCACTGCCAGATTTCTGAATTGGGTTGCGCTCAGAGTATCCTGCCTTGGCAAATCGCGCCCTTTGCAAACAGGTACCTATGTGGATTCCCAGCCCTCACTAGCATGAACACTAAATGCAGGCACCAGACTGTGTGTGGGAAATGATTTAAGACTGAGACTCTCTCCAATACAACCCAACATTGCAGAGTTATGTGCGTCCATTCAAGCACACCCTTCTCATTAACCTGTGGTGAATTATTCACAATTTTGATGAACAAATAAAGTTTTATATGTAAGATGGTTAAATAAAGAGCAAAATTATTGATTATTATATTTTGTGCCCTGGTCCTATAAGAGCTCTTTGTCACAAAACCTTTGGATAGTGGGAAGTGACAAACTCACACTCATTCGTATGTTTAATAAATGTATAGTGTGCGTGTGGCAGGCTTACAATGATGGCAAAAAACAACATTTGAGAGTGCGCTGACCCTGGTGCTAGAGGGGGTGCGCTGACCCTGGTGCTAGAGGGGGTACAGCTGGAGGTTGAATGTTTGAAGGGGTGCGGTACTATAACACGTTTGTGAACCACTGCTCTAAGGCAATGGTGTCTAGATGGAATATGTATTTGTTGTCGTGGCAACTGGACCTTTTTTGGAACACCATCATTATAGTCTTACTGAGATTTACTGTCAGGTCCCAGGGCCCAGGTCTGTCAGGGCCCAGGTCTGTCGGGGCCCAGGTCTGTCGGGGCCCAGGTCTGTCGGGGCCCAGGTCTGTCGGGGCCCAGGTCTGTCGGGGCCCAGGTCTGTGCAGAAGATCTAGGTGCTGCTGTAGGCCCTCCTTAGTTGGGGACAGAAGAACCAGATCATCAGTAGACATTTGACTTGAGATTCTAGTAGGGTGAGGCTGGGTGCTGCAGACTGTTCTAATACATGTATGTTTTGTTCGGTAAAGTTCATATTTATATCCAAAAACCTGAGTTTAGGCGGGACGCTACTGTCTCACTTGGCAAAAAGCCAGAGAAAATGCAGAGCGCCAAATTCAAATTAATTACTATAAAAATTACTATTAAAAATCAAACTTTCATTAAATCACACATGAAAGATACCAAATTAAAGCTACACTGGTTGTGAATCCAGCCAACATGTCAGAATTCAAACAGGCTTTTCAGCGAAAGCATCCGATGCTATTATCTGAGCATAGCACCATAGTAAACAAAGATAAGCATATTTCAACCCTGCAGGCGCGACACAAAACGCAGAAATAAAAATATAATTCATGCCTTACCTTTGATGAGCTTCTGTTGTTGGCACTCCAATATGACCCATAAACATCACAAATGGTCCTTTTGTTCGATTAATTCCGTCTATATATATATATATATCCAAAATGTCCATTTATTTGGCGCGTTTGATCCAGAAAAACACTGGTTCCAAATTGTGAAACGTGACTACAAAATATCTCAAAGGTTACCTGTAAAACTTTGCCCCAAAATGTCAAACTACTTTTGTATTACAACTTTAGGTATTTCTTAACGTAAATAATTGATAAAATTGAAGACGGGATGATCTGTGTTCAATACAGGATTAAAACCAACTGTAGCTAGCTTTCTGGTCACGCGCCTCTAACAAACAGGACACTTCGAGTGACCCTCCTTCAAGATGGCCGTACTTCTTCATTACACAAAGGAATAACCTCAACCAATTTCTAAAGACTGTTGACATCCAGTGGAAGCGGTAGGAACTGCAAGAAGGTCCCTTAGAAACCTGGTTTCCCAATGAAAACGCATTGAAAAGTGACCTAAAAAAATAAAAATCTGAATGGTTTGTCCTCGGGGTTTCGCCTGCTAAATAAGTTCTGTTATACTCACAGACATGATTCAAACAGTTTTAGAAACTTCAGAGTGTTTTCTATCCAAATCTACTAATAATATGCATATCTTATCTTCTGGGGATGAGTAGCAGGCAGTTTAATTTGGGTATGCTTTTCATTCAAAATTCCGAATGCTGCCCCCTACCCAAGAGAAGTTAAGGGGGTGTTGTTGAGCTGAACTATATTTTGTGTCCTGACTGGTGTGTTTACCCCCCCCCCCCCCCCCAGGGTGTTAATATATACTAGTGTGTTAATATAGCACTGTGTCATGCCAGGGGATGGTCTGGTTAATATAGCACTGTGCCATGCCAGGGGATGGTCTGGTTAATATAGCACTGTGTCATGCCAGGGGATGGTCTGGTTAATATAGCACTGTGCCATGCCAGGGGATGGTCTGGTTAATATAGCACTGTGTCATGCCAGGGGATGGTCTGGTTAATATAGCACTGTGCCAGGGGATGGTCTGGTTAATATAGCACTGTGTCATGCCAGGGGATGGTCTGTGTTAATATAGCACTGTGTTATGCCAGGGAATGGTCTGGTTAATATAGCACTGTGCCATGCCAGGGGATGGTCTGGTTAATATAGCACTGTGCCATGCCAGGGGATGGTCTGGTTAATATAGCACTGTGTCATGCCAGGGGATGGTCTGGTTAATATAGCACTGTGTTATGCCAGGGAATGGTCTGGTTAATATAGCACTGTGCCATGCCAGGGGATGGTCTGGTTAATATAGCACTGTGCCATGCCAGGGGATGGTCTGGTTAATATAGCACTGTGCCATGCCAGGGGATGGTCTGGTTAATATAGCACTGTGCCATGCCAGGGGATGGTCTGGTTAATATAGCACTGTGCCATGCCAGGGGATGGTCTGGTTAATATAGCACTGTGCCATGCCAGGGGATGGTCTGGTTAATATAGCACTGTGCCAGGGGATGGTCTGTGTGGAAGATTTAAGTTGCTTCTGTTCTTATTTTTATAACAGTCAGCAAAAAGTGTTGAATGATTTTCCCATAAACACCTTATTTTTGTACTCTTCGTGCCTTTTCATTTTTTACATCCAGAGGGTACTGTGTTGTAATGACCTCTGGACAGCGGGAGGGGTCTTCAAAGGCCTCTGCATGTGGGGGGGGGTCGGCTGTGAGTCTCTCCTGCCGTCGTTGGGCTCCAGGGCTTTGACACCTCTCACTTCACACCTCCGTGCTAATTGAAGTTGTATCCGTTCTGTCCTAGGAAGCCTTATTAACTTAGTATTCAGTCCTTCTATGAAGTAAAACGTATCGTTGTAATATATTTTTCTTCTTGGCTTCAAAATAGCTTCTCTCTCTTTATCTCTATCACCCTGTCTGTCTCGTATTCCTCCTTTCTCTCATCCCTCTCCTCCCCCCCTCAGATCACGCGGATGGAGTTCGTCCACACCAGGAGTCTGATCTACCGGGACGTGAAGCCAGAGAACTTCCTGGTTGGCCGGCCCGGCAGCAAGCGGCAGCACACCATCCACATCATCGACTTCGGCCTGGCCAAAGAGTACATCGACCCCGAGACCAAGAAACACATCCCTTACAGGGAGCACAAGAGCCTGACGGGCACCGCACGTTACATGAGCGTCAATACTCACCTGGGTAAAGGTAAACAGCCTGACGGGCACCGCACGTTACATGAGCGTCAATACTCACCTGGGTAAAGGTAAACAGCCTGATGGGCACCACACCCTACATGAGCGTCAATACTCACCTGGGTAAAGGTAAACAGCCTGATGGGCACCGCACGTTACATGAGCGTCAATACTCACCTGGGTAAAGGTAAACAGCCTGATGGGCACCGCACGTTACATGAGCGTCAATACTCACCTGGGTAAAGGTAAACAGCCTGATGGGCACCACACCCTACATGAGCGTCAATACTCACCTGGGTAAAGGTAAACAGCCTGATGGGCACCGCACGTTACATGAGTATCAATACTCACCTGGGTAAAGGTAAACAGCCTGATGGGCACCGCACGTTACATGAGCGTCAATACTCACCTGGGTAAAGGTAAACAGCCTGATGGGCACTACACCCTACATGAGTATCAATACTCACCTGGGTAAAGGTAAACAGCCTAATGGGCACCACACCCTACATTAGTATCAATACTCACCTGGGTAAAGGTAAACAGCCTGATGGGCACTACACCCTACATTAGTATCAATACTCACCTGGGTAAAGGTAAACAGCCTGATGGGCACTACACCCTACATGAGTATCAATACTCACCTGGGTAAAGGTAAACAGCCTGATGGGCACTACACCCTACATTAGTATCAATACTCACCTGGGTAAAGGTAAACAGCCTGATGGGCACTACACCCTACATTAGTATCAATACTCACCTGGGTAAAGGTAAACAGCCTGACGGGCACCGCACGTTACATGAGCGTCAATACTCACCTGGGTAAAGGTAAACAGCCTGATGGGCACTACACCCTACATTAGTATCAATACTCACCTGGGTAAAGGTAAACAGCCTGATGGGCACTACACCCTACATTAGTATCAATACTCACCTGGGTAAAGGTAAACAGCCTGATGGGCACCACACCCTACATGAGTATCAATACTCACCTGGGTAAAGGTAAACAGCCTGATGGGCACCACACCCTACATGAGTATCAATACTCACCTGGGTAAAGGTAAACAGCCTGATGGGCACTACACCCTACATTAGTATCAATACTCACCTGGGTAAAGGTAAACAGCCTAATGGGCACCACACCCTACATTAGTATCAATACTCACCTGGGTAAAGGTAAACAGCCTGATGGGCACCACACCCTACATGAGTATCAATACTCACCTGGGTAAAGGTAAACAGCCTGATGGGCACCACACCCTACATGAGTATCAATACTCACCTGGGTAAAGGTAAACAGCCTGATGGGCACCACACCCTACATGAGTATCAATACTCACCTGGGTAAAGGTAAACAGCCTGATGGGCACTACACCCTACATGAGTATCAATACTCACCTGGGTAAAGGTAAACAGCCTGATGGGCACTACACCCTACATGAGTATCAATACTCACCTGGGTAAAGGTAAACAGCCTGATGGGCACCACACCCTACATGAGTATCAATACTCACCTGGGTAAAGGTAAACAGCCTGATGGGCACCACACCCTACATTAGTATCAATACTCACCTGGGTAAAGGTAAACAGCCTGATGGGCACCACACCCTACATTAGTATCAATACTCACCTGGGTAAAGGTAAACAGCCTGATGGGCACCACACCCTACATGAGTATCAATACTCACCTGGGTAAAGGTAAACAGCCTGATGGGCACCACACCCTACATTAGTATCAATACTCACCTGGGTAAAGGTAAACAGCCTGATGGGCACCACACCCTACATGAGCGTCAATACTCACCTGGGTAAAGGTAAACAGCCTGATGGGCACCACACCCTACATTAGCATCAATACTCACCTGGGTAAAGGTAAACAGCCTGATGGCCACTACACCCTACATTAGTATCAATACTCACCTGGGTAAAGGTAAACAGCCTGATGGGCACCACACCCTACATTAGTATCAATACTCACCTGGGTAAAGGTAAACAGCCTGATGGGCACCACACCCTACATGAGTATCAATACTCACCTGGGTAAAGGTAAACAGCCTGATGGGCACTACACCCTACATTAGTATCAATACTCACCTGGGTAAAGGTAAACAGCCTGATGGGCACTACACCCTACATTAGTATCAATACTCACCTGGGTAAAGGTAAACAGCCTGATGGGCACCACACCCTACATTAGCATCAATACTCACCTGGGTAAAGGTAAACAGCCTGATGGGCACTACACCCTACATTAGCATCAATACTCACCTGGGTAAAGGTAAACAGCCTGATGGGCACTACACCCTACATGAGTGTCAATACTCACCTGGGTAAAGGTAAACAGCCTGATGGGCACTACACCCTACATGAGTATCAATACTCACCTGGGTAAAGGTAAACAGCCTGATGGGCACCACACCCTACATGAGTATCAATACTCACCTGGGTAAAGGTAAACAGCCTGATGGGCACCACACCCTACATGAGTATCAATACTCACCTTGACTTTTTCCACATTTTGTTGTGTTATAGCCTGAATTGAAAATTGATAAAATTGATTTTTTTTTTGTCATTTGCCTACGCACAATATAAGTGGAATTGTTTTTGAGAATTATTTTTAAAAATAAAATAAAAGATGAAAAGCTGATATTTCTTTAGTCAATAAGTATTCTACCACTTTGTTATGGCAAGCCTAAATAAGTTCAGGAGTCTAAATATGCTTAACAAGTCACATAATAAGTTGCATGGACTCACTCTGTGTGCAATAATAGTGTTTAACATGATTTTTGAATGACTACCTCATGTCTGTACCCCGCACATCTGTAAGGTCCCTCAGTGGAGGGGTGAATTTCAAACGGATTCAAGCACAATGACCAGCAGGGTTCTCATATGGTTCTCATATGGTTCTCATATGGTTCTCATATGGTTCTTATATGGTTCTTATAGTTCTTATACGGTTCTCATACGGTTCTTATATGGTTCTTATATAGTTCTTATATAGTTCTCATATGGTTCTCATATGGTTCTCATATGGTTCTTATATGGTTCTTATAGTTCTTATACGGTTCTCATACGGTTCTTATACGGTTCTTATAGTTCTTATATGGTTCTTATAGTTCTTATACGGTTCTCATATGGTTCTCATACGGTTCTTATAGTTCTCATACGGTTCTCATATGGTTCTCATACGGTTCTTATAGTTCTCATATGGTTCTCATATGGTTCTCATATGGTTCTCATATGGTTCTTATAGTTCTTATATGGTTCTTATAGTTCTTATACGGTTCTCATATGGTTCTCATACGGTTCTTATATGGTTCTCATATGGTTCTTATGGTTCTTATATGGTTCTTATAGTTATTTTCCGGTTCTCATATGGTTCTCATATGGTTCTTATAGTTCTTATAGTTCTTTTCCGGTTCTCATATGGTTCTCATATGGTTCTTATAGTTCTTATATGGTTCTTATAGTTCTTATACGGTTCTTAAGCGGTTCTTAGTTCTTATACGGTTCTTATATGGTTCTTACGGTCATGGAGATCCTGAGACAGTCATGGAGTTTTAAAGTGTTTTCCAGGCCTGAAAAAGTTTTGGAAATTATTTTGTCAATCAAATAAGTCTACGGCCTCCCAAGTGGCGCAGTGGTCTAAGGCACTGCATCGCTGTGCCACGAGAGATCCTTGGTTAGAGTCCAGGCTCTGTTGTAGCCGGCCGCGACCGGGAGACTCTTTAGGCGGCGCACAATTGGCTCAGCATCGTCCGGGTTAAGGGAGGGTTTGGCCGGCAGGGATGTCCTTGTCCCATCACGCACTAGCGACTCCTGTGGCGGGCCGGGCGCAGGGCATGCTGACACGGTCGCCAGGTGTACGGTGTTTCCTCCGACACATTGGTGCAGCTGGCTTCCGGGTTAAGTGGGCATTGTGTCAAGAAGCAGTGCGGCTTGGCTGGGTTAAACAAATCAAAATATATTTTATATTTGAGATTCTTCAAAGTAGCCACCCTTTGCCTTGACAGCTTTGCACACTCTTGGCATTCTCTCAACCAGCTTCATGACTTAGTCACCTGGAATGCATTTCAATTAACAGGTGTGGAATTTCTTTCCTTCTTAATGTGTTAGAGCCAATCAGTTGTGTTGTGACAAGGTAGGGGTGGTGTACAGAATATAGCCCTATTTGGTAAGACCAAGTCCATATTATGGCAAGAACAGCTCAAATAAGCAAAGAGAAATGACAGGGCATCATTACTTTAAGACATGAAGTTCAGTCAATTCGGAACATTTCAAGAACTTTGAAGGTTTTTTCAAGTGCAGTCGCAAAAAAACATGAAGCGCTATGATGAAACAGTCTCATGAGGACCGCCACAGGAAAGGAAAACACAGAGTTACCTCTGCTGCACAGAATAAGTTCACTAGAGTTACCAGCCTCAGAAATGGCAGCCCAAATATGCTTCACACAGTTAAACAGACATCTCAACGGCAACTTTTCAGAGGAGACTGTGAATCAGGCCTTCATGGTCGAATTGCTACAAAGAAACCACTACTAAAGGACACCAATAAGAAGACGACTTGTTTGAGCCAAGAAACACGAGCAATGGACATTAGACCCTTGGAAATCTGTCCTTTGGTCTGATGAGTCCAAATTTGAGATTTTTGGTTCCAACAGCCGTGTCTTTGTGAGATGCAGAGTAGGTGAACGGATCTCCGCATCTGTGGTTCCCACCGTGAAGCATGGAGGAGGAGGTGTGATGGTGCTTTGCTGGTGACACTGTCTGTGATTTATTTAGAATTCAAGATGCACCTAACCAGCATGGCTACCACAGCATTCTGCAGTGATACGCCATTCCATCTGGTTTGCACTTAGTGGGACTATAATTTGTTTTTCAACAGAACAATGACCCAACAGACCTCCAGGCTGTGTAAGGGCTATTTGACCAAGGAGAGTGATGGAGTGCTGCATCAGATGACCTGGCCTCCACAATCACCCAACCTCAACCCAATTGAAATGGTTTGGGATGAGTCGGACCACAGAGTGAAGGAAAAGCAGCCAACAAGTGCTCAGCATATGTGGGAACTCCTTCAAGATGGTTGTAAAAGCATTCCTTATGAAGCTGGTTGAGAGAATGCCAAGAGTGTGCAAAGCTGTCAAGGCAAAGGGTGGCTATTTGAAGAATCTCAAATATAAAATATATTTAATTTTTTATTTATTTTTTACCACTTTCTGGTTACTACATGATTCCATATGTGTTATTTGATGTCTTCACTGTTATTCTACAATGTGTAACATTTTCTAAATAACCCTTGAATGAGTAGGTGTGTCCATACTTTTTTGACTGGTACTGAATATAGATTAGGTCAGTAACTGTACACAGTGTTGCAATGGGCTCATTAGCATTTAGTTAGCATTCTCTAATGCATTACATGTACTTGTTAGCATTGCTAACCTACAGATTACACTGTATCAGTAGGGTTTGAAAACAGCACCCCTTGTGTTCATTGCCGGTATTACTGAATATCCCGCTATGGTCCAAGGTCTGAAAATCTGGATACGGCCAATGCCTAGATACTTTTATCTATACTTCCTGAGTTTTAGGAAATTCAAACCTCTCCATTATTAGCAGTGGAAGTCTCTCTGGTTGGTATCAGTTCAAGTTGTTGGACCGCATCAAGCCAGGTGTGTGAGTTTTCGTTCTGTGTGTTTACGTTAAGCCTGAGGAATCTCATGTTTAATCAATTCTGATCCAAAATCTTTTGTAATTGTTGAAAATCCCAAACTTTACACTGCGCCTCTGTTGTCCAACTTGAGGTATTTTAGGGTTAGTTTCACAGGGCTAGTTGAAAGTCCAGGAGTTTAACCTGGATATGAGAAACGAGCTCTTACATATTACATTTTCCCATCTTTGAATCAGGGTTAATAATGATTGTTCGATTTATCTGGTTCAACAGTTAGTATTATCAGGATCAGTTAGAACTCAATGTGTTCCTGAAGCTGTGTGTGTTTCCTCTCTGTAGAACAAAGCAGGAGAGATGACCTGGAAGCTCTAGGTCACATGTTCATGTACTTCCTGCGAGGCAGTCTGCCTTGGCAAGGCCTGAAGGTAGGAACAAACACACTTGTTTTACTAACCGTAACACCTAGCCGTGACACCTAACCGCCAAGGTTAAGGTAGCATTTTTCCTCATGGAGATGTGAAATGTCCCCACCAAGGAGATTTTTCTTTGTTTTACTGTCTTTTTGTGAATTTCAGTTCCCCATGAGGATACAGGAACAAGACCACACTAACAAAGTCCCCTATGTCTATACACTATATATCCAGTGCATTTGGAAAGTATTCAGACCCTTTGACTTTTACAGTTGGAGTGTTATTCTAAAATGCATTAAATAGATTTTTTTCCCTCATCAATCTACACACAATTCCCCATAATGACAAAGAATAAACAGGTTTAACAAGTTTTGCTAATGTATTAAAAATAAAACGGATACCTTATTTACATAAGTATTCAGACCCTTTGCTATGAGACTCGAAGTTGAGCTCAGGTGCATCCTGTTTCCATTGATCATCCTTGAGATGTTTCTACAACTTGATTGGAGTCCATCTGTGGTAAATTCAATTGATTGGACATGATTTGGAAAGGCACACACCTGTCTATATAAGGTCCCACAGTTGACAGTGCATGTCAGAGTAAAAACCAAGCCATGAGGTCGAAGGAATTGTCCGTAGAGCTCTGAGACAAGATTGTGTCGAGGCACAGATCTGGGGAAAGGTACCAAAAATGTCTGCTGCATTGAAGGTCCCCAAGAGCACAGTGGTCTCCATCATTCTCAAATGGAAGAAGTTTGGAACCACCAAGACTCTAACCTAGAGCTGGCCGCCCGGCCAAACTGAGCAATCAGGGGAGAAGGGAGGTGACCAAGAACCCCATGGTCACTCTGACAGAGCTCCAGATTTCCTCTGTGGAGATAGGAGAACCTTCCAGAAGGACAACCATCTCTGCAGCACTCCACCAATTAGGCCTTTATGGTAGAGTGGCCAGACGGAAGCCACTCCTCAGTAAAAGGTACGTGACAGCCCGCTTTGAGTTTGCCATAAGGCACTTAAAGGACTCTTAGACCATAAGAAACAAGATTCTCTAGTCTGATGAAACCAAGATTGAATTCTTTGGCCTGAATGCCAAGTGTCACGTCTGGAGGAAACCTGGCACCATCCCAACAGTGACGCATGGTGGTGGCAGCATCATGCTGTGGGGATGTTTTTCAGCGGCAGGGACTGGGAGACTAGTCAGGATCGAGGGAAAGATGAACAGAGCAAAGTACAAAGAGATCCTTGATGAAAACCTGCTCCAGAGCACTCAAGACCCCAGACTGGGGCGAAGGTTCACCTTCCAACAGGACAACGACCCTAAGCACACTGCCAAGACAACGCAGGAGTGGCTTCGGGACAAGTCTCTGAATGTCCTTGAGTGGCCCAGCCTTAGCCCGGACTTGAACCCGATCGAACATCTCTGGAGAGACCTGAATATAGCTGTGCAGCGACGCTCCCCATCCAACCTGACAGCTTGAGAGGATCTGCAGAGAAGAATGGGAGAAACTCCCCAAATACAGATGTGCCAAGCTTGTTGTGTCATACCCAAGAAGACGCGAGGCTGTAATCGCTGCCAAAGGTGCTTCAACAAAGTACTGAGTAAAGGGTCTGAATACTTATGTAAATGTGATATTTCCGTTTTTTATTTTGAATATATTTGCAAAAAAATCAACATTTTGTTTTTGGTTTATCATAGGGTATTGTGTGTAGTTTTAAGAGGGGAAAACAATTTAATACATTTTAGAATACGGCTGTAACGTAACAAAGTGTAAAAAGTCAAGGGGTCTGAATACTTAACAAAATGCACTGTACAAAAGTATGTGGACACCCCTACAAATTAGTGGATTTGGTTATTTCTGCCTCACCAGTTACTGACAGGTGTATAAAATCAAGCACACAAGCCATGCAATCTCCATAGACAAACATTGGCAGTAGAACTAAACCGCGTCCTCACTACTTTATCAGTCCTGTCTGTCCTCTAGACCGTGTCCTCACTACTTTATCAGTCCTGTCTGTCCTCTAGACAGAGTCCTCACTACTTTATCAGTCCAGACAGACACACAGCCTTCAGGCACAGATCTCCATCTCACCACATCAATGTCTGAACTCTCCCACCTGCTGCACGTTACGTTGTTCCCGTGTGCCGGGGCGTTGTTTCCGCGTGCCGGGGCGTTGTTTCCGCGTGCCGGGGCGTTGTTTCCGCGTGCCGGGGCGTTGTTTCCGCGTGCCGGGGCGTTGTTTCCGCGTGCCGGGGCGTTGTTTCCGCGTGCCGGGGCGTTGTTCCCGCGTGCCGGGGCGTTGTTTCCGCGTGCCGGGGCGTTGTTTCCGCGTGCCGGGGCGTTGTTTCAGCGTGCCGGGGCGTTGTTTCCGCGTGCCGGGGCGTTGTTTCCGCGTGCCGGGGCGTTGTTTCCGCGTGCCGGGGCGTTGTTTCCGCGTGCCGGGGCGTTGTTTCCGCGTGCCGGGGCGTTGTTTCCGCGTGCCCGGGCGTTGTTTCCGCGTGCCGGGGCGTTGTTTCCGCGTGCCGGGGCGTTGTTTCCGCGTGCCGGGGCAGTAGAACCTTCCTTTCTCATGACTAAGTACTGACTCTCTTAATGAACGTTCATTTGGATGATTATCTCTTACACCACCTTCCACTCTCCCTCCCTCCCTTTGTCTCCCCTCCCTCCCTCTGTCTCTCCCCCCCAGGCAGACACTCTGAAGGAGCGCTATCAGAAGATAGGTGACACCAAGAGAACCACGCCCATCGAGGTGCTGTGTGAGAGCTTCCCAGGTCTGGATCTCTTCTCTTTCTGTCCCACTACTAGTTCCTTTCAGTACTTTAGGTTAGCTTGCTGGTTAGGAGTAAATAACTATGTAACACCTGAAATATTGGAGAGATATTTCATTGTTTGTATTTTTTCCTACCTGTATTTAATGTGTGTTTTTCTCCTTGTTGAAGAGATGGCCACCTACCTGCGTTATGTGGGTTCTCTGGACTTCCTGCAGAAGCCGGACTACGACTACTTACGGAAACTCTTCACCGACCTCTTCGACAGCAACGGCTACACCTTTGACTATGAGTACGACTGGGTCGGCAAGCCACTGGTCAGTCCATATCTCTACTATTAATGCTCTGTCTCTCTGCAGGACAACGGGCCTCATTGATATACATGCGATTCACGCTATATTTTGGATACTTACTAAGTTAGATGGATGAGTTTATCAGAAAGGTAACAACAATTACTGTTTAGTTTTAACCATGACCTTTAACCCCTCTCCTCAGTACAGTCCTATTGGCTGTTTAGTTAATGATGATCTTTCACCCCTTTCCTCAGTACAGTCCTATTGGCTGTTTAGTTTTAACCATGACCTTTAACCCCTCTCCTCAGTACAGTCCTATTGGCTGTTTAGTTTTAACCATGACCTTTAACCCCTCTCCTCAGTACAGTCCTATTGGCTGTTTAGTTAATGATGATCTTTCACCCCTCTCCTCAGTACAGTCCTATTGGCTGTTTAGTTTTAACCATGACCTTTAACCCCTCTCCTCAGTACAGTCCTATTGGCTGTTTAGTTAATGATGATCTTTCACCTCTCTCCTCAGCCTACTCCCATTGGTTCAGTCCCCAGTGAGACCCTTCTACAGTCCAGCAGCAGAGACAAGGCAACGCAGCAGACCAAAAACCAGGTAGGACACACACACACACACACACACTGAAGACCCAGTCCTTGATGAAGAACAGCTACTTCAGTTTCTCTTGATAGACTAACTTACAGAAGAATTTGAGGAAAAAGCTCCCATTTTTTTTCCATTCACATTTTCACACGTCATTCTCTGCATTTGACATTTAGTGTTAATAACTTAACTGTAGCCTGGACCACATCCGCTGGTACTTCTGCCAACTCAATCATCATTGTCAAGCCAAACAGACTGGTACCCAGGCTATATTAAAGAGACCAGCAACAGACTGATACCCAGGCTATATTAAAGAGACCAGCAACAGACTGGTACCCAGGCTATATTAAAGAGACCAGCAACAGACTGGTACCCAGGCTATATTAAAGAGACCATCAACAGGCTGGTACCCAGGCTATATTAAAGAGACCATCAACAGGCTGGTACCCAGGCTATATTAAAGAGACCAGCAACAGGCTGGTACCCAGGCTATATTAAAGAGACCAGCAACAGGCTGGTACCCAGGCTATATTAAAGAGACCAGCAACAGACTGGTACCCAGGCTATATTAAAGAGACCAGCAACAGACTGGTACCCAGGCTATATTAAAGAGACCAGCACCCAGGCCATATTCAAGAGACCAGCAACAGACTGGTACCCAGGCTATATTCAAGAGACCAGCAACAGACTGGTACCCAGGCTATATTCAAGAGACCAGCAACAGACTGGTACCCAGGCTATATTCAAGAGACCAGCAACAGACTGGTACCCAGGCTATATTCAAGAGACCAGCAACAGACTGGTACCCAGGCTATATTCAAGAGACCAGCAACAGACTGGTACCCAGGCTATATTCAAGAGACCAGCAACAGACTGGTACCCAGGCTATATTCAAGAGACCAGCAACAGACTGGTACCCAGGCTATATTCAAGAGACCAGCAACAGACTGGTACCCAGGCTATATTCAAGAGACCAGCAACAGACTGGTACCCAGGCTATATTCAAGAGACCAGCAACAGACTGGTACCCAGGCTATATTCAAGAGACCAGCAACAGACTGGTACCCAGGCTATATTCAAGAGACCAGCAACAGACTGGTACCCAGGCTATATTCAAGAGACCAGCAACAGACTGGTACCCAGGCTATATTCAAGAGACCAGCAACAGACTGGTACCCAGGCTATATTCAAGAGACCAGCAACAGACTGGTACCCAGGCTATATTCAAGAGACCAGCAACAGACTGGTACCCAGGCTATATTCAAGAGACCAGCAACAGACTGGTACCCAGGCTATATTCAAGAGACCAGCAACAGACTGGTACCCAGGCTATATTAAAGAGACCAGCAACAGACTGGTACCCAGGCTATATTAAAGAGACCAGCAACAGACTGGTACCCAGGCTATATTAAAGAGACCAGCAACAGACTGGTACCCAGGCTATATTAAAGAGACCAGCAACAGACTGGTACCCAGGCTATATTAAAGAGACCAGCAACAGACTGGTCCCCAGGCTATATTAAAGAGACCAGCAACAGACTGGTCCCCAGGCTATATTAAAGAGACCAGCAACAGACTGGTCCCCAGGCTATATTAAAGAGACCAGCAACAGACTGGTCCCCAGGCTATATTAAAGAGACCAGCAACAGACTGGTCCCCAGGCTATATTAAAGAGACCAGCAACAGACTGGTCCCCAGGCTATATTAAAGAGACCAGCAACAGACTGGTCCCCAGGCTATATTAAAGAGACCAGCAACAGACTGGTCCCCAGGCTATATTAAAGAGACCAGCAACAGACTGGTCCCCAGGCTATATTAAAGAGACCAGCAACAGACTGGTCCCCAGGCTATATTAAAGAGACCAGCCACAGACTGGTCCCCAGGCTATATTAAAGAGACCAGCCACAGACTGGTCCCCAGGCTATATTAAAGAGACCAGCCACAGACTGGTCCCCAGGCTATATTAAAGAGACCAGCCACAGACTGGTCCCCAGGCTATATTAAAGAGACCAGCCACAGACTGGTCCCCATGCTATATTAAAGAGACCAGCCACAGACTGGTCCCCAGGCTATATTAAAGAGACCAGCCACAGACTGGTCCCCAGGCTATATTAAAGAGACCAGCAACAGACTGGTCCCCAGGCTATATTAAAGAGACCAGCAACAGACTGGTCCCCAGGCTATATTAAAGAGACCAGCAACAGACTGGTCCCCAGGCTATATTAAAGAGACCAGCAACAGACTGGTCCCCAGGCTATATTAAAGAGACCAGCAACAGACTGGTCCCCAGGCTATATTAAAGAGACCAGCAACAGACTGGTACCCAGGCTATATTAAAGAGACCAGCAACAGACTGGTCCCCAGGCTATATTAAAGAGACCAGCAACAGACTGGTCCCCAGGCTATATTAAAGAGACCAGCAACAGACTGGTCCCCAGGCTATATTAAAGAGACCAGCAACAGACTGGTACCCAGGCTATATTAAAGAGACCAGCAACAGACTGGTACCCAGGCTATATTAAAGAGACCAGCAACAGACTGGTACCCAGGCTATATTAAAGAGACCAGCAACAGACTGGTACCCAGGCTATATTAAAGAGACCAGCAACAGACTGGTACCCAGGCTATATTAAAGAGACCAGCAACAGACTGGTCCCCAGGCTATATTAAAGAGACCAGCAACAGACTGGTCCCCAGGCTATATTAAAGAGACCAGCAACAGACTGGTCCCCAGGCTATATTAAAGAGACCAGCAACAGACTGGTCCCCAGGCTATATTAAAGAGACCAGCAACAGACTGGTCCCCAGGCTATATTAAAGAGACCAGCAACAGACTGGTCCCCAGGCTATATTAAAGAGACCAGCAACAGACTGGTCCCCAGGCTATATTAAAGAGACCAGCAACAGACTGGTCCCCAGGCTATATTAAAGAGACCAGCAACAGACTGGTACCCAGGCTATATTAAAGAGACCAGCAACAGACTGGTACCCAGGCTATATTAAAGAGACCAGCAACAGACTGGTACCCAGGCTATATTAAAGAGACCAGCAACAGACTGGTCCCCAGGCTATATTAAAGAGACCAGCAACAGACTGGTCCCCAGGCTATATTAAAGAGACCAGCAACAGACTGGTCCCCAGGCTATATTAAAGAGACCAGCAACAGACTGGTCCCCAGGCTATATTAAAGAGACCAGCAACAGACTGGTCCCCAGGCTATATTAAAGAGACCAGCAACAGACTGGTCCCCAGGCTATATTAAAGAGACCAGCAACAGACTGGTACCCAGGCTATATTAAAGAGACCAGCAACAGACTGGTACCCAGGCTATATTAAAGAGACCAGCAACAGACTGGTACCAGTCTCAGAACATCAGCTTGTTCCGTCGCTTGTGCTTCTGCATGTCACGTGTAGTCTTCTGTCACGTAGTCTTCACGTGCACTCTTTTTCCTCCCACGTCACCGCACTGCCCCTCAGGTCTGTCTGTCTGTGTCCTCTTGTTGAGCAGTGTCTAAGTAGCTGTCTAACTGCTTCTGCACAAGAGGGAAAAGACACAACCTCTTTAAACTTAATTGTTTTGTTTCTTTCCTTCTTTTACACTCCTCCTTCCTTTACCATCTCCTCCATCTCTCCCCCTTTGTCCTGCCCTCCCTCCCCCTTTGTCCTGCCCTCCCTCCCTCCATCTCTCCCCCTTTGTCCTGCCCTCCCTCCCTCCATCTCTCCCCCTTTGTCCTGCCCTCCCTCCCTCCATCTCTCCCCCTTTGTCCTGCCCTCCCTCCCTCCATCTCTCCCCCTTTGTCCTGCCCTCCCTCCATCTCTCCCCCTTTGTCCTGCCCTCCCTCCATCTCTCCCCCTTTGTCCTGCCCTCCCTCCATCTCTCCCCCTTTGTCCCGCCCTCCATCTCTCCCCCTTTGTCCCGCCCTCCCTCCATCTCTCCCCCTTTGTCCCGCCCTCCCTCCATCTCTCCCCCTTTGTCCCGCCCTCCCTCCATCTCTCCCCCTTTGTCCCGCCCTCCCTCCATCTCTCCCCCTTTGTCCCGCCCTCCCTCCATCTCTCCCCCTTTGTCCCGCCCTCCCTCCATCTCTCCCCCTTTGTCCCGCCCTCCCTCCATCTCTCCCCCTTTGTCCCGCCCTCCCTCCATCTCTCCCCCTTTGTCCCGCCCTCCCTCCATCTCTCCCCCTTTGTCCCGCCCTCCCTCCATCTCTCCCCCTTTGTCCCGCCCTCCCTCCATCTCTCCCCCTTTGTCCCGCCCTCCCTCCCTCCATCTCTCCCCCTCCCTCCCTCCATCTATCCCGCCCTCCCTCCCTCCATCTATCCCGCCCTCCCTCCCTCCATCTCTCCCCCTTTGTCCCGCCCTCCCTCCCTCCCTCCCTCCATCTCTCCCCCTTTGTCCCGCCCTCCCTCCCTCCCTCCCTCCATCTCTCCCCCTTTGTCCTGCCCTCCCTCCCTCCCTCCCTCCATCTCTCCCCCTTTGTCCTGCCCTCCCTCCCTCCATCTCTCCCCCTTTGTCCTGCCCACCCTTCCTCCATCTTTCCCCCTTTGTCCTGCCCACCCTTCCTCCATCTCTCCCCCTTTGTCCTGTCCTCTCTTCCCTTGCTGTCTCACCAGTCGCCAGAACCCAAAGGAAGTGAGTCCCAGCCCACTCCAGTGACCAATAGAGAGCTGCTGGGGTCCCATCTAACAGCTGATGGGCTAGGGGGCTCCGTCCAGGTACTGGGCAGTGGGTGTAGTCCCTCAATGCTAAACACTGTCTTCATTCTTTCTACCGTATGTCTTTCTTTTCCGTTTTCTCTTGCTCTGTTCTTTCCTCGCTCCTTTTTCTGTTTCTTTTGCACAAGGTCTCTGCTCAGCCAGGTTCTTTCAGTCGACTCAGTTCCACACTTCACTATGGACACGGCTGAAACCTTATTCAATCACACCTAACCGGCCAATCAAATCTTTGTGGCCGTGAGCCCAACGTGTCTGTATAGTACCCACAATGCTCTTGTTTCCTCTTCACGAGTCTAGTATTTAGCAGCTCTCCTCAGAAAACGTAGCGTTTAACTGTTACCACTCCTGTCACAGGGCATTAAGTGGCTTCTTTTCTATCGACAGGAACTCTGCTAACTTCTGCTTCACTTTACCGAGCGCTGTTTTGTCGTCAGCTAGCTAACGTTACAGTTCCTGTAGCCTAGCTTGCACGCAATTAGTGCTGTTGGCTCGCTAGCTTCACTGCTTTAGCGTCCCACTAATAGCCGGGTTTCCACTAGTTGTAGCTGCGTCGACTAGTGGTCTCTGGCTCGCCGTCGGTCCCCACCGTTTGGAGTTAGCTGAACGGCCATTTCGGTCTGCTTGGCTAAACTTCAGTGGTACTGTTTCTTCACGTGTGTTACCCCACCGTGGAGCACAATCCTTTACATTCCCGTGTAAAAGATCAACCTAGTAGTACATTATTTATCTCGAGTGGCTTGGTTTACACACAGTCGGCACTTAGCTAGCTAGCCAAGTGTGTGTGAATACTATCGTCTCGGGTGATAATAGCTACGTAGCTAAGTTAGCATTCCTGTTAACTCTGCCTTTCACTATCCTGAAAGTAGTTAGACTGTATTTCTCACTCCCCTTGTAAATAAAGCTTTGTTTATGCTTATCTGACTTCCAGCTATCATTACCCTGATGTAATTATTGCAAAAAATATCGACCCGGTGGGCCAAAATAAAAGTTTTAGTCCCTGCATGCTATGATTTGATTGTAGGCAGAGACTACGAATACAGTTTTCGCTCCTACCCAGCCCTCTGGAAACATCTCTCAACTCTTAAGCATCCAAGTCTCGTTCTGCGCATGTTTTATTTACACACATCCACGTTTCTTTCTCTTCTGAAACCAATTTGATCTATAGATGATGTAGCCCATGTCTCTGTATCATATTTCTGAAGTGCTGCGATTTGAACGAAAGATACAAAAATATATATGAAAGCGTCAACCGTCTGTTGTAACGGGTATTGCCGTCGTACAAGCAATACGCAGTCTACACATTGCATTGGGGCAAAACAATTAGCGCTCTGTGTGATTCATGTAAACTTTATAGTTATGCTGACTTATAGCTAGGAGTCTCCCACTGGGCCAAAACTGGTTGATTCAATGTTTTTATTTTAACCAAACAGTTCAATGTGATGACGTTGAATCAACGTGGGAAACTGATTTAGATTAGCAAAAAGTCAACAACTTAAGTGAATTGTCTTTTTAGTCACCTATTGTTTTGCCTAAATTATTTCTGTAGATTTCCCGTTGAATTCATGTTAGTTGACAGCTCAACCAAATGGAAATGGAAACTAGACTTTGAACTTATGTCTGTGTCCAGTGGGTTGCTTCCTGTTTAGCCAAATCCAATTTTATTGGTCACGTACACATGGTTAGCAGATGTTAATGCGAGTGTAGCGAAATGCTTGTGCTTCTAGTTCTGACAGTGCAGTAATATCTAACAAGCAATCTAACAATTCCACAACAACTACCTAATACACACATCTAAAGGGGTGAATGAGAATATAAATATATGGATGAGCGATGGCCGAGCGCCATAGGCAAGGTGCAGTAGATGGTATAAAATACATTTACATTTACATTTAAGTCATTTAGCAGACGCTCTTATCCAGAGCGACTTACAAATTGGTGCATTCACCTTATGACATCCAGTGGAACAGCCACTTTACAACAGTGCATCTAAATCTTTTAAGGGGGGGGGGGGGTCAGAAGGATTACTTTATCCTATCCTAGGTATTCCTTAAAGAGGTGGGGTTTCAGGTGTCTCCGGAAGGTGGTGATTGACTCCGCTGTCCTGGCGTCGTGAGGGAGTTTGTTCCACCATTGGGGGGCCAGAGCAGCGAACAGTTTTGACTGGGCTGAGCGGGAACTGTACTTCCTCAGTGGTAGGGAGGCGAGCAGGCCAGAGGTGGATGAACGCAGTGCCCTTGTTTGGGTGTAGGGCCAAATAAAAGGCTCAGAGCCAGCAAATGCCATAAGTTCTAAGCAGCCAAATACACAAATACAATATATACATTTTTTTATATTATTTATTTATTTCATCCTTTATTTAACCAGGTAGGCCAGCAAGTTCTCATTTACAGCTGCGACCTGGACAAGATAAAGCAAAGCAGTGCGACAAAAACAACAGAGTTACACATGGAATAAACAAATGTACAGTCAATAACACAATAGAAACGTCTATATACAGTGTGTGCTAATGAGGTAAGATAAGGGAGGTAAGGCAATAAATAGGCCATAGTGGTGAAATAATTACAATTTAGCAGATTAATACTGGAATGATAGATGTGCAGATGATGATGTGCAAGTAGAGATACTGGGGCGCAAAAGAGAAAAAAATGTGATATGAGTAATGTAAGATATGTAAACATTTTTAAAGTGGCGTTGTTTAAAGTGGCTAGTGATTAATTTGTTAGTGGCCAGTGATCGGGTCCCCATGTAGGCAGCAGCCTCTGAGTTAGTGATGACTTTTTAGCAGTCTGATGGCCTTGAGATAGAAGCTGTTCTTCAGTCAAGCCAAAGAGCTCAATCTTGGTTTCATCAGACCAGATAATCTTGTTGCTCATGGTCTGAGTCCTTTAGGTGCCTTTTGGCAAACTCCAAGTGGGCTGTCATGTGCCTTTTACTGAGGAGTGGCTTCCATCTGGCCACTCTACCATAAAGGACTGATTGGTGGAGTGCTGCAGAGATGGTTGTCCTTCTGGAAGGTTCTCCCATCTCCACAGAGGAACTCTGGAGTGCTGTCAGTGACCATCGGGTTCTTGGTCACCTCCCTGACAAGGCCCTTCTACCCCGATTTTTATCAGTTTGGCCAGGCAGCCAGCTCTAGGTGGTTCCAAACTTCTTCCATTAAAGAATGATGGTGGCCACTGTGTTCTTGAGGACCTTCAATGCTGCAGATATTTTTTGGTACCCTTTCCCAGATCTGTGCCTCGACACAATCCTGTCTCGGAACACTACGGACAATTCCCTCAACCTCATGGTTTGGTTTTTATTCTGACATGCACTGTCATCTTTGGGACCTTTATATAGACTGGTGTGTGCCTTTCCAAATCATGTCCAATCAATTGAATTTACCACAGGTGGACTCCAATCAAGTTGTAGAAATATCTCAAGGATGATCAATGGAAACAGGATGCACCTGAACGCAATTTCGAGTCTCATAGCAAAGTGTCTGAATACTTATGTAAATAAGATATATATTTAACAAAAAAAAATGTAAACATTTCTAGAAACTTGTTTTTGTTGTCATTATGGGGAATTGTGTGTAGATTGATGATGATTCTTTTTTTATTATTAAATCAATATCGGAATAATCCTGTAAAGTAACAAAATGTGGAAAAGTCAAAGGGTTTGAATACATTCCGAATGTACATCGACTGGTTGATCTGTGCAGACACTCGGGTTCAGACACTCAGCCCAGCTGTTGTCGGGCTCAGACAGCGGAGCCCTCGGCCCAGCTGTTGCCGGGCTCAGACAGCGGAGCCCTCGGCCCAGCTGTTGCCGGGCTCAGACAGCGGAGCCCTCGGCCCAGCTGTTGCCGGGCTCAGACAGCGGAGCCCTCGGCCCAGCTGTTGCCGGGCTCAGACAGCGGAGCCCTCGGCCCAGCTGTTGCATACTTAAATTCACACAGGACACTGGATAAGACAGGAGAAGTACTCCAGATATAACAGACTGATCCTAGCCCCCCGACACATAAACTACTGCAGCATAAATACTGGAGGCTGAGACCGTTGACTGGGGCAGCTCTGGCAGGGCTGAAATTTGAGGAACTGACTTGTTGGAAAGGTGGCATCCTATGATGGTGCCATGTTGAAAGTCAGAGCTCTTCAGTAAGGCCATTCTGTGTCAGGGGGCTAGGGTCAGCACGTAATGTCTGGAGTATTTCTCCTGTCTTATCCAGTGTCCTGTTTGATCATGCTAGAAACCACAGGTCTAGATGATATACTGAGTATATCTGCCATCTAGATATACTGCCATCTAGAGTGAGCTTAAGTGTTCTGTCATTGGATGAATCCGCCATCTAGAGTGAGCTTAGTGTTCTGTCATTGGATGAATCCGCCATCTAGAGTGAGAGTAGTGTTCTGTCATTGGCTTGAATCCCAAATGGCATCCTACATAGTGCACTACTTTTTTTGACAAGAGCACGATCGGCTCTTATTGGCCCTGGTCAAAAGTAGTGCATAGGGTACCATTTCAGACACAGCCATTGTTGGCTGGAACATTAAGTCACCGTTTTAGAGAGATCTGGTAGCCAGGTGACCACCCAGTAATAGTAATACAGTAGAAAGTTCACACAAACCATCCTGATGAAAAGCTGTTGTCAGTTTATAACAACATTACAGCAGTAGGCTTGTATTTGCCATGTTGATTTCAAAAGCTCTTTCATAATAGTGACATGACGTACTTTTGTATATATAGTGTATGTGGACAGCCCTTCAAATTAGTGGATTCAGCTATTTCAGCAACACCCGTTGCTTACGGCTTTATAAAGTCGAGCACACAGCCATGCAATCTCCATAGACAAACATTGGCAGTAGAATGGCCTTACTGAAGAGCTCTGTGACTTTCAACATGGCATCATCATAGGATGCCTCATTTCCAACAAGTCAGTTACTCAAATTTCGGGGCCTGCTAGAGCTGCCCCGGTCAACTGTAAGCGCTGTTATTGTGAAGTGGAAATGTCTAGGAGCCAAAACAACTCAGCCACGAAGCGGTAGACCACACAAGCTCACAGATCGGGATCGCTGAGTGCTGAACAGTGTAAAAATCATCTGTCCTCGTTTGCAAAACTCACTACTGACTTCTAACCTGCCTCTGAAAGCAACGTCAGCACATTAACTTTTCGTCAGGAGCTTCGTGAAATGGGTTTCCATGGCTGAGCAGCCGCACACAAGCCTAAGATCACCATGCTCAATGTCAAACGTCGGCTGGAGTGGTGTAAAGCTGACCGCCATTGGACTCTGGAGCAGTGGAAACGCGTTCTCTGGAGTGATGAATCACACTTCACCATCTGGCAGTCCGACGGACGAATCTGGGTTTTGGAGGATGCAAGGAGAACGCTACCTGCCCCAATGCATAGTGCCAAGGAATAATGGTCGGGGCTGTTTTTCATGGTTTGGGCCTCTTAGTTCCAGTGAAGGGAAATATTGATGCTACAGCATACAATGACATTCTATACGATTCTGTGCTTACAACTTTGTGGCAACAGTTTGGGGAAGGCCCTTTCCTGTTTCAGCATAACGATGCTCCCGTGCACAAAGCGAGGTCCATACAGAAATGGTTTGTCAAGATTAGTGTGGAAGAACTGGCCTGCACAGAGCCCTGACCTCAACCCCATCAAACACCTTTGGGATTAGTTAGAACGCTGACTGCGAGCCAGGCCTAGTCGCCCAACATCAGTGCCTTAATGGAAGCGAGTCCCCGCAGCAATGTTCCAACATCTAGTTGAAAGCCTTCCCAGAAGAATGGAGGCTGTTTATAGTAGCAAACGAGAGAACAAGTCCATATTAATTCCCATGATTTTTTAATTAGATGTTGGACGAGCAGGTGTCCACATACTTTTGGTCGTGTAGTTTAGTGTTAGTGACATGATATATATTGGACCACAGTAAACTACCATTTTCTAACATCTGACTTCCCATGATGCTCCCCTGCAGGTGATGAGTTCGACCAATGGGGAGCTGAATACAGACGATCCGACTGCGGGCCACTCCAACACCCCCATCACCGCCCCGGCCGAGGTGGAGGTGGCCGACGACACAAAGTAAGATGGATGCCCCTCGCCCTCCTTCCTCCGCCCTCCATCCCTCCGTCCCCTCGCGCTCCTTCCTCCATCCCTCCGTCCCCTCGCGCTCCTTCCTCCATCCCTCCGTCCCCTCGCGCTCCTTCCTCCGTCCCCTCGCGCTCCTTCCTCCATCCCTCCGTCCCCTCGCCCTCCTTCCTCCGTCCCCTCGCCCTCCTTCCTCCGTCCCCTCGCCCTCCTTCCTCCATCCCCTCGCCCTCCTTCCTCCATCCCCTCGCCCTCCTTCCTCCATCCCTCCGTCCCCTCGCGCTCCTTCCTCCATCCCTCCGTCCCCTCGCGCTCCTTCCTCCATCCCTCCGTCCCCTCGCGCTCCTTCCTCCATCCCTCCGTCCCCTCGCCCTCCTTCCTCCATCCCTCCTTCCTCCGTCCCCTCGCGCTCCTTCCTCCATCCCTCCGTCCCCTCGCGCTCCTTCCTCCATCCCTCCGTCCCCTCGCGCTCCTTCCTCCATCCCTCCGTCCCCTCGCGCTCCTTCCTCCATCCCTCCGTCCCCTCGCCCTCCTTCCTCCATCCTTCCTTCCTCCGTCCCCTCGCGCTCCTTCCTCCATCCCTCCGTCCCCTCGCGCTCCTTCCTCCGTCCCCTCGCGCTCCTTCCTCCGTCCCCTCGCCCTCCTTCCTCCGTCCCCTCGCCCCTCCGTCCCCTCGCCCTCCTTCCTCCGTCCCCTCGCCCCTCCGTCCCCTCGCCCTCCTTCCTCCGTCCCTCCTTCCTCCGTCCCCTCGCCCTCCGTCCCCCGTCCCTCCTTCCTCCGTCCCCATGCCCTCTTCCCCAACACTCACTGTTCTAAGAGTGAAGATGAAAATAAGGTAGCCCAGGGCTAGTACCTTTCAGACAGTGCTAGTTGATAATATGTCCAGCTAGCCAATAAGACCAGTGAAAGGTAGACTTTTCAAACATCTGATGGAACAGCTTTTTGACCTGAATGTTACCCGGTCTACTAGCCCAGCTGGTAAGTGTCCATCCCTGGCTAAGAGTCATGGATTAGTCCAGAATGTCCATGAATAAACACTGCAAAAAAGCACATACTAGGATCTGAGCCAGGTTGGTTATCTTGTTTGGCATGAAAGTTTATTTAATTATACACCTTCCTAATATTGAGTTGCACCCCTTTTTGCCCTCAGATCATTCTCAACTAGTCAGTGCATGAACTCTACAAGGTGTCGAAAGCGTTCCACAGGGACGCTGGCCCATGTTGACTCCAATACTTCCCACAGTGTCAAGTTGGCTGGATGTCCTTTGGGTGGTGGACCACTCTTGATACACACAGGAAACTGTTGAGCGTGAAAAACCCAGCAGCGTTGCAGTTCTTGACACAAACCGGTGCGCCTAGCACCTACTACCATATCCTGTTCAAAGGCACCTAAATCTTTTGTCTTGCCCATTCACCCTCTGAATGGCACAAATACACAATCCATGTCCCAATTGTCTCAAGGCTTAAAAATCCTTCTTTAACCCGTCTCCTCTCCTTCATCTACACTGATTGAAGTGGATTTAACAAGTGACATCAATAAGGGATCAAAGCTTTCACCTGGTCATGGAAAGAGCAGGTGTTCTTAATGTTTTGTATAGTCAGTGTC
Source organism: Salvelinus alpinus (assembly GCF_045679555.1). NCBI lineage: Eukaryota > Metazoa > Chordata > Actinopteri > Salmoniformes > Salmonidae > Salvelinus > Salvelinus alpinus. The sequence continues at coordinate 2,496,157 of NC_092115.1, read as the reverse complement.
TGATGACAATAAAGAATCTAATCCTATTGTTAATTTGTGTTCTGTTTCAGGTGCTGCTGTTTCTTTAATAGGAGGACGGGGCAAGGTCTCCAGAGACACTAGTGAAGAAGAGGCAAGGCCTCCGGCGACACTAGTGAAGAAGAGGCAAGGCCTCCGGCGACACTAGTGAAGAAGAAGCAAGGCCTCCGGCGACACTCGTGAAGGGGAGAGGCCTCCGGCGGCACTCGTGAAGGGGAGAGGCCTCCGGCGGCACTAGTGAAGGGGAGAGGCCTCCGGCGGCACTCGTGAAGGGGAGAGGCCTCCGGCGGCACTCGTGAAGGGGAGAGGCCTCCGGCGGCACTCGTGAAGGGGAGAGGCCTCCGGCGGCACTCGTGAAGGGGAGAGGCCTCCGGCGGCACTCGTGAAGGGGAGAGGCCTCCGGCGGCACTCGTGAAGGGGAGAGGCCTCCGGCGGCACTCGTGAAGGGGACGCTCCCTGTTGACCCTCCTGCAGTACTACAACACGGACTAATGCCTGCTGTGATGACCTGCCTTGTGCAGACAGACAGGCAGGACCAAACGGACCAGAACCATGATTGTCTGTGTGCTTGGAGCTGAGAGGATCAGAATAAATTTATGTTTATGTTTCTATAATGGATGGATGGATGGATGGATGGATAGCGGGGCGGAAAGATGACCCTCATAACGGACTGATGAATGGAGAGAGCCAGAAAAGACCTGAGATGCATAAATAAGAGATTATTTAAGGACAGAAAGACTGTTGGAAACTGTTTGTGTTCCATATAAACGTTCTGAACTGGAGGACAGAGAACTGTAACACAGTAGTGATACCATGCTCCATTTACCAAGTCATTTCTGATGACAACTCCAGTATAACAGACAGGAAAGAAATAGTAAAATGCATGAACACCAGAATCAGAAGAAAAATTATCATGAATACAACTTCTTTTCTTTTGTATTTTAAAATGAAGTTTTGAAACCCACTGAGTTGTTGAACAGTTGTACTTCATTGTTCTTAGAGCATCTTCAGGAAACCGAGCTTTTTTTTCCTTTATTTCATTCTGTTTTCTCATTTCCTATGGATGGATGGCTGGACATGGATGTTGGTGACGGATAGTGGCTGCGCTCAGGTACTGTGGGGGATAGCAGGATGGAGATAAACAAATATTTAATCTCTTTAAAATTGCACTTTAGACGGGGGGAAGTTCATGGAATTCTGGGATTAAAGTTTAACACCGACAAACAGAAATACAAGCAGATGTAGGAACATTGAACATTGAACTGAAAGCAGTGAACCAGTACGGTTTTATAACTACAGGTAGCCTGTATAAAACGGCTGTGACTCAAATGGCACCCTACTGCCAATATGTTGCACTAATGACCTAAATCATATGGGTCCTGGTCAAAAGTAATTCACTGAAAGGTAAATGGGTGCTGTTTGGGACAAGCCCTAAGCATCAATGGGTTTTATGTTGCTTATCCAAGTCAGTCACTTGGAAGTCATAATTTGTGCCATTTGTATTTTAATTTTTTTTTAACGAATGTCTCATTTTGAAATGTGGAACATATTTAGGCTTGCGTATCCTTTCGTAAATGTTCTTAATTGATGAGCGTTCTCAACCTGTTCATATCTCTGGTGACACACAGACATGCAATGAAATGTGTATAGTAGTGAAAAACAAAATGTATAGTTGAGACCCAATGTCACAATGCGTTATGACACGGTCGTCGTCATGTCACAACGCGTTATGACACGGTCGTCGTCATGTCACAATGCGTTATGACACGGTCGTCGTCATGTCACAATGCGTTATGACACGGTCGTCGTCATGTCACAATGCGTTATGACACGGTCGTCGTCATGTCACAACGCGTTATGACACGGTCGTCGTCATGTCACAACGCGTTATGACACGGTCGTCGTCATGTCACAACGCGTTATGACACGGTCGTCGTCATGTCACAATGCGTTATGACACGGTCGTCGTCATGTCACAATGCGTTATGACACGGTCGTCGTCATGTCACAACGCGTTATGACACGGTCGTCGTCATGTCACAATGCGTTATGACACGGTCGTCGTCATGTCACAATGCGTTATGACACGGTCGTCGTCATGTCACAATGCGTTATGACACGGTCGTCGTCATGTCACAACGCGTTATGACACGGTCGTCGTCATGTCACAACGCGTTATGACACGGTCGTCGTCATGTCACAACGCGTTATGACACGGTCGTCGTCATGTCACAACGCGTTATGACACGGTCGTCGTCATGTCACAACGCGTTATGACACGGTCGTCGTCATGTCACAACGCGTTATGACACGGTCGTCGTCATGTCACAACGCGTTATGACACGGTCGTCGTCATGTCACAACGCGTTATGACACGGTCGTCGTCATGTCACAACGCGTTATGACACGGTCGTCGTCATGTCACAACGCGTTATGACACGGTCGTCGTCATGTCACAACGCGTTATGACACGGTCGTCGTCATGTCACAACGCGTTATGACACGGTCGTCGTCATGTCACAATGCGTTATGACACGGTCGTCGTCATGTCACAATGCGTTATGACACGGTCGTCGTCATGTCACAACGCGTTATGACACGGTCGTCGTCATGTCACAACGCGTTATGACACGGTCGTCGTCATGTCACAACGCGTTATGACACGGTCGTCGTCATGTCACAACGGCTAACATTACTTGTCATAACCTGTTGTCAAATCAAATTTTATTTGTCACGTACACAGATGTTAATGCGAGTGTAGCGAAATGCTTGTGCTTCTAGTTCTGACAGTGCAGTAATATCTAACAATTCCCCAGCAACTACCTAATACACACAAATCTAAAGGGGTGAATGAGAATATGTACATATATGGATGAGCGATGGCCGAGAGGCATAGGCAAGGTGCAATAGATGGTATAAAATACAATATATACATGTGATATAAGATATGTAAACATTATTAAAGTGGCATTATTTACAGTGACTAGTGATCCATTTATTAAAGTGTCCAGTGATCGGGTCTCAATGTGGGCAGCAGCCTCTGAGTTAGTGATGGCTGTTTAGCAGTCTGATGGCATTTCTCAATCTCTCGGTCCCTGCTTTGATGTACCTGTACTGACCTCGCCTTCTGGATGATATGGGGGTGAACAGGCAGTGGCTCGGGTGGTTGTCCTTGATGATCTTTTAATATGGTCATTACACTGTCATGTATTTTATGGCTGGCTATGATGTGTCAACCCACATTTATTAAAAAAGATATATATATATTAAAATAACATTTCCTGCAAAGAAGTTTATTTTCATTTAAAAGTTAGTTTGTTAACCCTTGGTTTTGAGGTCTTTTATTTTTTTCATCTTTTTAAATAACTTGTAGAAAATACACTTTATGACGTTGTCATGAAACATTATGACATCATAATCATATAAACCAGATAGGCCTATCACGTACAGGCCCTTAAATCAGTCACCTGTCAAAAAGGTGTCTGGTCCTGCTCCTGAAATCTGCTCCTACATTCTTCCCAGTCATCAGAAACAGCATTGGGGTAGGTGCATGTCTGATATCAATGAGTGTGCAATTACAAGGATAAATAAATATGGTCCATTTTAAAAACATTTGATAAAACATAAACATGCTGAGATGTAGGTTATGGTGTACCAGCCTGGCAGGGGTGGGCAACGCCACTCCTCAGGCCTGATTGGTGTCACACTTTTTCTCCATCCCAAGCAAACACAGCTGATTAATCTAATTGCCCCGCGTAGGCATGGATATGTGTAACCATTGCAATGTAACAGTGTAGCTTCCGTCCCTCTCCTCGCCTCGAACCAGGGACACTCTGCACACATCAACAACTGACACCCACGAAGCATCGTTACCCATCGTGCCACAAAAGCCGCGGCCCTTGCAGAGCAAGGGGAACAACTACTTCAAGGTCTCAGAGCGAGTGACGTTACCGATTTGAAACGCTATTAGCGCGCACCCGCTAACTAGCTAGCCATTTCACATCGGTTACATGCTGGGGCCGGGGCCTTGCTGGGTACCTCATGGGCTGAGCTAGCAGGCGCCATTGCTCCTAAAAAAAACAAAGTGAAACGTAGGTAGCGTTCGCCACTTGGGCTAGTAGCCTATCTAGTTAGCACAGTGCTAGCTGGAGAAGCTCATCCTTTAACAATATAAATGCATCTAGCTTTTGCTTCATGGGCTAGTAGCCTAGCTAGTTAGCACAAAGTTAGCCAAATGAAGCTAGCTCTATGTTGGTCTTGCGACAAAGAAAAGCGTGGCTCTCAACAGATAAGCAGTGAAGCTAGGACGGTCGGTGTAGTCAACGTAGCAGTGAAACGACCTGTCCTGATCTGTCATAGACGCTTGCTAAAAAAACTTTAAAAAAGTTTAAAGAGTTTAAAAAACTCAAAAAAAAAGCGTCATAGACGCTTGCTAAAAAAGCCTTCCTTCATGAACTAACCTCTGTAAAATGGTATAGAATCAGATTGATCACCTCTGTCGAAGACGCTTGGACATTATTTTTGATATTTTCAGTGGTATTGTTAACAAACGCCCCCATAAAGAAAATTAGATTTACTGGTTCGACCGTGATCTAGCAGTTACGCCACCTCCAAGAATTGCATTTGGCGAAAGGCTCGGCACACGTATACTCAGGCTGACTGGCTCTCGTTCAGGAAAATGAGAAATAAGTGCACTCAGGCTATCCGGAAGGCCAAAGTTAGTTACTTTAAGGAGCAGTTTTCTCTCTGTGGGTCTAAACCCCAAGAAGTTCTGGAAAACGGTTAAAGACCTGGAGAATAAACCCTCACAGCTGTCCATGTCCCTTAATGTTGACGATGTGGTTGTTACTGACAAGAAGCACATGGCTGAGCTCTTTAATCATCACTTCATTAAGTCAGGATTTCCTATTTGACTCAGCCATGCCTCTTTGCCTGTCCAACATTTCCTCATCTCCCACCCCTTCTAATGCGACTAGCCCCGATGCCCCTCCCTCTTTTTTCCCCCTGCCCCGCTACATAGTTTCTCCCTGCAGGCGGTCACTGAGTCCAAGGTGCTAAAGGAGCTCCTGAAACGTGTTTCAATGATGTCATGTATTGATTATTGCTGCTGCCTTGGCCAGGTCTCCCTTGAAAAACAGAATCTGGTTCTCAATGGGCTTTTCCTGGTTAAATAAAAATAAATAAAAATTCTGTCTGTAATAAAGCTCTTATCCCTATGCTCTCCTTGGACACCCCATGGCTGCACCCCTGCCCAGTCATGTGAAGTCCATAGATTAAGGGGCCTAATGAATTTATTTCAGTTGACTTCATTCCCTTATATGAACTGTATGTAACTCTGTAAAATCTTTAGAAATTGTTGCATGTTTATATTTTTGTTCAGTATAATAAACATATAAAAGTAGAACTTGGGAGTCACAGGATGACATGTTGTGTGGTCCTCCAACTATGACTCGGGGGAAACCATGCAGTTTATTAAGCTACAGATAAAATAAACGATGAGGAAGCGAGGATGGAAAAACGTTGATAAATAACATCAAGACGAAGCAGCTGCTTTATTATAAGTGGGAGATTGTGAGAGCCGGTTAAATGGCGTCCCTTGAGAAGGCAAGAACAAGATGTATGTCAGGAGAAGTGCAGTATTATCATAAGGAGACTTGGAATACGGAGAAGGAATGGAGGGAAAAAGAGAGGCAGAGGATGTCTAAGAGGGTGAGCTTGAGTCAGTTAAAAATGGTGGGAAAAAGGGAGATGTTTGTTAAAGAAGAATGGTAGAAAGTGTAAGTAGAGTGAGCTGAAGACAGGAGGAGAAATGGAAGTGAATGAGGGCGAAGTATTGAAGGAGGTAAGTGGTGAAGTTCTCAGAGCCCGAGGCTTGAACCTAGGGTCAGGATAAAGATGAGTCTGTGACAGTTGGGGGAAAAGTGGACCCTTGCCTTTTGGCTGATCCATTTGTGGTTTCAGGGTAGGTGAAAACAGTCTGGGGCTGTGGAATCGGTGAGGGTAACCAGAAGTGGTCTTGTGATAATAGTTTGTGTTTCTGCTGGTCAGAGGGAGCAGGCGCTCCGCGTTAAACGAATGGGAGCAAGAGATGTGAATTGTGATAATTGGGGTAGAGGTACATGTGAAAGTTGGCCAACTAAAGGGGAAGATTCCTGGTGTTTGTGATGCTCGTTGTTTGGTGCCAACGCAGACAGGGTGGCGTGAGTGGTGAAAGTGTCGTCTGTTCTTTCGAGTTTAGATGTTGAGTCTTTGCCCGACAAAGTGATGTTAGGATAAACAAGTTATCCTGTACGAGCTTTTGTGCTGAATACATTACGTTGTTATAGGTGTCAAGCTTATGGGCATGTGACAGCCGTGTGTAGGAGGGAGGTTGCTAGGTGTGAGAAGTGTGCAGAAGGGCATGAGACAAAGGAATGTGTAGCATTGGGGAAAGTAGTGGTATGTGTTAACTGTAGGGGTGCCCATGGGGCTGGGGATCAGAAATGTCCCGTGCGAGAGAGGCAGGTTGAGAGTAGTACAGAAGTTGTCTTGATGATCGATACTTGGCTGCCTTTTGACAAATACAAATAATATCGCTCTTATCCATAATAATCTCATCATATAGGTAGCCTATCCGCACTGTATCAGAGCTGTTGTCTAGAGTGCCGTTTTTGTGACAAAACCGTCCGTAGAATTAATGTAACAGTACTCTTCTTGCGTTGTGTACAATCAATCATCGACACGAACTCCAACTTGTAGCACCAGTCATGGAGATTTATTCTGATAGAAACAGCACGTCATGCAATGCACAGCTCACCATCCAACTCTGCACTCACGCACTGTACAAAATATACGACCCCCACTCACCAGACACAGTAAGTTGCTAGCTAGTATTAGCTGGAATTCTCTACAACAAAATGCACAACAAATATTCACCAAAAAACGCTGCATCTTACGTGTGATGTTCGAATAACATTTACAAACAAATTGCTATAAATTGCACATTTAAATCATCACTTGGGAGTATAAAAATCACTTTTGACGTACAGTGCTTTGCAACCGACAACTTCCCGCTGGTTTGGTGCTTGTTCACTGGGACGGTTCTGACTGAAACGTCCTCCGTCGTAAGCGAGCTACACAAACCAGCCAATAAGATGCCATGTTGACAAAAATAAAACCATAAACCCATTGGCCTAACAATAAAGTGGCAAGGGGAATCACCAATATAACCCTGTTACACTAACAATGACATGGCAATAAATTTAACTTGTATTTTTAATTTGATACATGGGAATTTAAAATGTAGATTTATGTGCACTACGTCACAAAGTGCAAAAAGTCAGTTTGATGGAAACATCTCTATTGGAAAAATGCGCATAATGTGTTATGCAGATGTTTGAATATTCGCATGGATATCTGTCGCAAATTAGTTGGAAACCTAGCTAACGAAAATAAATATATTCAAAAATAGAAGGAAGTCTGGAGCATCAACTGGGACTATTCTAGCAAAGGATAAAGCAGATATCCTGTGAACAACAGGCAAAACTCCGATATAAAGTATTTGTTCTCAAAGTTGCCAGGATATCACGTGTCCTACTTATATCATTACACTTGTAACAACCTAAGCAAAACGAAACGTATATTTGATAAAATAAGCCATTACATTTTGTCAATAAAATTCGGCGCTCTCTCATTGACCTCCATACAAAAACGAATCGCTTGATGAGCGAAAAAAACGTCACCTGCTGGAAAATACATATTTTGGCCCAACTATCCCTCTCGTTTCGCCTCTTCCGCTCTGCTGAAGCGGAACAAGAATTAGAGGGGCAAATTTGTGAAACTTTTTGGCCAGTGTGCCTACGTTTCCCAAAACCCACTGCGACGGCAAAATCCGCCATATTGAAATCGCCAGAACGGGAACGCGCTGGCTGCATAGTCTGTATCCACAACACAGCATGTAAGTACATAAACAAACACGTTTCGGTGATATTTGAATGTTTTTCAGCTTCGTAGTTAGACGACTACAGTAACGATAAAAAAAGGGTGAATCAGCTAATGGTACATTGAAAAATAGATCGCTTGTATATTAGTGCATCGTTGATTGATCGTGAGGCTCGGTCGCAGCTGTTGTAGCTACTGTAGCTAACCTTAAGTTAGCCAGCTAACCTGTCTTTATGTGGGTTTTTTCTAGTGATAGTGCAGAATAATATACAATAAACGCCATCTATCTTGTTGCGCATAGGCATTATGCATAGATATGAAGTAAAAAAATAAGTAAAAAGTTCAGGGCTATATAGCGGATTTTATCCAGGCGATTCTGTATGCGCACATCTGTAACGTTAGCAGCCATAATTCAACACAAAGACAAATGGGAAAGCTAACTGCTAATGCTGTGTTAGCAGTGTTAGCTAGCTAATAATGTTTTGTTCCACTGTCTGGTACATAACACTGGATATATAAAATACATTCATTTTTAAGAGCGTTGCCTCCCAAAATAGATTAAAGTATGCATTGGTATGATTGTACTCCGGGTTGCTAGCTAATTAATGTGCTTTTGGAGGCAAAAAAAAAAATGAATCCTAGCTAACTGTCAAACCATCAGATGCTGTCGAAGGGAAATTCCATGGTAACAGAGTGATGCTGAGACTCAGATTTTTCTCTTTAAAAGGGTATGTCAAACTAAAACCAATGATGCCAAATTTAACCCTAAGCACAACTCAATGTACATTGACCTCTTTTAACAATTTCCACAGATAATTTTACAAAAACACATTTACTTGAAGAACAGTGCCGATCCAATGTTTGGTAACAGAAATAATGACCGTTTGTGCTGTTGGTTCCGTCATTCTGTTACCAAACTTTGCATCTGCAACGAAACAGTGATTTGACATCACTGCAATGTTTAAGTTATTTTTGTTTTCCAGTCCCCGGATGATCTAGCTACCTATTTATCAATTTATCTAGCTTCTCTGTTTTTCTTTTCTGCACATGAAATGTAAACATTTTGTTAAACGGTGCTAACCAAAAGTAAGCGTGTGTGAGAGGGAGGGAGGGAGAGAGAGAGAGAGATGGATGGATGTGTTTTTGGTCCATTTTAATTATTATGTTATTTTATTCCAGATTGGGACTATGACGCAGACAGTGCAGACGAACGGGGTGCAACCCCTCAGTAAGACCTGGGAACTCAGTCTGTATGAGCTACAGAGGATTCCACAGGTAGGGACCACGTTAATGTAACACCTCAGTCTGTATGAGCTACAGAGGACTCCACAGGTAGGGACCACGTTAATGTAACACCTCAGTCTGTATGAGCTACAGAGGACTCCACAGGTAGGGACCACGTTAATGTAACACTTCAGTCTGTATGAGCTACAGAGGACTCCACAGGTAGGGACCACATTAATGTAACACCTCAGTCTGTATGAGCTACAGAGGACTCCACAGGTAGGGACCACATTAATGTAACACCTCAGTCTGTATGAGCTACAGAGGACTCCACAGGTAGGGACCACATTAATGTAACACCTCAGTCTGTATGAGCTACAGAGGACTCCACAGGTAGGGACCACATTAATGTAACACCTCAGTCTGTATGAGCTACAGAGGACTCCACAGGTAGGGACCACGTTAATGTAACACCTCAGTCTGTATGAGCTACAGAGGACTCCACAGGTAGGGACCACATTAATGTAACACTTCAGTCTGTATGAGCTACAGAAGACTCCACAGGTAGGGACCACATTAATGTAACACTTCAGTCTGTATGAGCTACAGAGGACTCCACAGGTAGGGACCACATTAATGTAACACCTCAGTCTGTATGAGCTACAGAGGACTCCACAGGTAGGGACCACATTAATGTAACACCTCAGTCTGTATGAGCTACAGAGGATTCCACAGGTAGGGACCACATTAATGTAACACCTCAGTCTGTATGAGCTACAGAGGACTCCACAGGTAGGGACCACATTAATGTAACACCTCAGTCTGTATGAGCTACAGAGGATTCCACAGGTAGGGACCACGTTAATGTAACACTTCAGTCTGTATGAGCTACAGAGGATTCCACAGGTAGGGACCACGTTAATGTAACACTTCAGTCTGTATGAGCTACAGAGGACTCCACAGGTAGGGACCACATTAATGTAACACTTCAGTCTGTATGAGCTACAGAGGATTCCACAGGTAGGGACCACGTTAATGTAACACTTCAGTCTGTATGAGCTACAGAGGACTCCACAGGTAGGGACCACATTAATGTAACACTTCAGTCTGTATGAGCTACAGAGGACTCCACAGGTAGGGACCACATTAATGTAACACCTCAGTCTGTATGAGCTACAGAGGACTCCACAGGTAGGGACCACGTTAATGTAACACTTCAGTCTGTATGAGCTACAGAGGACTCCACAGGTAGGGACCACATTAATGTAACACCTCAGTCTGTATGAGCTACAGAGGATTCCACAGGTAGGGACCACATTAATGTAACACCTCAGTCTGTATGAGCTACAGAGGACTCCACAGGTAGGGACCACATTAATGTAACACCTCAGTCTGTATGAGCTACAGAGGATTCCACAGGTAGGGACCACGTTAATGTAACACTTCAGTCTGTATGAGCTACAGAGGATTCCACAGGTAGGGACCACGTTAATGTAACACTTCAGTCTGTATGAGCTACAGAGGACTCCACAGGTAGGGACCACATTAATGTAACACTTCAGTCTGTATGAGCTACAGAGGATTCCACAGGTAGGGACCACGTTAATGTAACACTTCAGTCTGTATGAGCTACAGAGGACTCCACAGGTAGGGACCACATTAATGTAACACCTCAGTCTGTATGAGCTACAGAGGATTCCACAGGTAGGGACCACGTTAATGTAACACTTCAGTCTGTATGAGCTACAGAGGATTCCACAGGTAGGGACCACATTAATGTAACACCTCAGTCTGTATGAGCTACAGAGGATTCCACAGGTAGGGACCACGTTAATGTAACACTTCAGTCTGTATGAGCTACAGAGGACTCCACAGGTAGGGACCACGTTAATGTAACACCTCAGTCTGTATGAGCTACAGAGGACTCCACAGGTAGGGACCACGTTAATGTAACACCTCAGTCTGTATGAGCTACAGAGGACTCCACAGGTAGGGACCACGTTAATGTAACACCTCAGTCTGTATGAGCTACAGAGGATTCCACAGGTAGGGACCACGTTAATGTAACACTTCAGTCTGTATGAGCTACAGAGGACTCCACAGGTAGGGACCACGTTAATGTAACACCTCAGTCTGTATGAGCTACAGAGGACTCCACAGGTAGGGACCACGTTAATGTAACACCTCAGTCTGTATGAGCTACAGAGGACTCCACAGGTAGGGACCACATTAATGTAACACCTCAGTCTGTATGAGCTACAGAGGATTCCACAGGTAGGGACCACGTTAATGTAACACTTCAGTCTGTATGAGCTACAGAGGACTCCACAGGTAGGGACCACGTTAATGTAACACCTCAGTCTGTATGAGCTACAGAGGACTCCACAGGTAGGGACCACGTTAATGTAACACCTCAGTCTGTATGAGCTACAGAGGACTCCACAGGTAGGGACCACGTTAATGTAACACCTCAGTCTGTATGAGCTACAGAGGATTCCACAGGTAGGGACCACGTTAATGTAACACTTCAGTCTGTATGAGCTACAGAGGACTCCACAGGTAGGGACCACGTTAATGTAACACCTCAGTCTGTATGAGCTACAGAGGACTCCACAGGTAGGGACCACGTTAATGTAACACCTCAGTCTGTATGAGCTACAGAGGACTCCACAGGTAGGGACCACGTTAATGTAACACCTCAGTCTGTATGAGCTACAGAAGACTCCACAGGTAGGGACCACGTTAATGTAACACCTCAGTCTGTATGAGCTACAGAGGACTCCACAGGTAGGGACCACATTAATGTAACACCTCAGTCTGTATGAGCTACAGAGGATTCCACAGGTAGGGACCACGTTAATGTAACACTTCAGTCTGTATGAGCTACAGAGGACTCCACAGGTAGGGACCACGTTAATGTAACACCTCAGTCTGTATGAGCTACAGAGGACTCCACAGGTAGGGACCACGTTAATGTAACACCTCAGTCTGTATGAGCTACAGAAGACTCCACAGGTAGGGACCACGTTAATGTAACACCTCAGTCTGTATGAGCTACAGAGGACTCCACAGGTAGGGACCACGTTAATGTAACACCTCAGTCTGTATGAGTTACAGAGGACTCCACAGGTAGGGACCACGTTAATGTAACACCTCAGTCTGTATGAGTTACAGAGGACTCCACAGGTAGGGACCACATTAATGTAACACCTCAGTCTGTATGAGTTACAGAGGACTCCACAGGTAGGGACCACGTTAATGTAACACCTCAGTCTGTATGAGCTACAGAGGACTCCACCGGTAGTTATGAACTTTAGTTTAAAGTTCATAATGGAGATTTGAGAGTTTGTCACAGATCAGGGTTCATACAGTGCATTCGGAAAGTATTCAGACCCCTTGACTTTTTCCACGGTTTATGTTACAGCCCTATTATAAAATTGATATATATTTTTTAAATCCCTCATCAATCTACACACAATACCCCATAATGACAAAACAAAAACAGTTTTTTAGACATTTTTGCTAAGTATTAAAAATTAAAGATACCGTATTTACATAAGTATTCAAATCCTTTACTTTGAGACTCAAAATGGAGCTCAGGTGCATCCTGTTTCCATTGATCATCCTTGATGTTTCTACAACTTGATTGGAGTCCACCTGTGGTAAATTCAATTGATTGGACATGATTTGGAAAGGCACACACCTGTCTATATAAGGTCCCACAGTTGACAGTGCATGTCAGAATAAAAAACCAAGCCATGACGTTGAAGGAATTGTCCGTAGTGCTTCGAGACAGGATTGTGTCGAGGCACATATCTGGGGAAAAATGTCTGCAGCATTGAAGGTCCCCAAGAACACAGTGGTCTCCATCATTCTTAAATGGAAGACGTTTGGAACCACCAAGACTCTTTCTAGAGCTGGCCAAACTGAGCAATTGGAGGAGAAGGCGCTTGGTCAGGGAGGGATTCCCTCAGAATGGATGGCTCCTTACATATGTGTAGTGTCTGATAAAGGTGAAAGTTCATACATATGATCCCTCTACTTAGTTTAACAATGTTACCCAGCCTGTTCTTACTCTGTTTAGATTACCAAAACAGCAGATCATATTGAATATTAATATGGTTTCAATTAACGATCTGCAGAAGATTGTCATCAGCGTCTTATCGACCCAGAAACTGTGGAGTTTCCTCAGAAAGAACAAGCAATGATTTCCCCTTTGAACAGATATAGCATCCACATTAGCCTCAACTCAGTTTGCTGTCAGGGAAGGTGGTAATACTGTCTAATCAGCGGTAGGGCTGGTTTGTTCCCTGTAGGAGGGTGATGGTCTGTTTGTTCCCTGTAGGAGGGTCGTGGTCTGTTCCCTGTAGGAGGGTGATGGTCTGTTTGTTCCCTGTAGAGGGTGATGGTCTGTTTGTTCCCTGTAGGAGGGTCGTGGTCTGTTTGTTCCCTGTAGGAGGGTGATGGTCTGTTTGTTCCCTGTAGGAGGGTGATGGTCTGTTTGTGCCCTGTAGGAGGGTGATGGTCTGTTTGTTCCCTGTAGGAGGGTGATGGTCTGTTTGTTCCCTGTAGGAGGGTCGTGGTCTGTTTGTTCCCTGTAGCAGGGTGATGGTCTGTTTGTCCCCTGTAGCAGGGTGATGGTCTGTTTGTTCCCTGTAGCAGGGTGATGGTCTGTTTGTTCCCTGTAGGAGGGTGATGGTCTGTTTGTTCCCTGTAGGAGGGTGATGGTCTGTTTGTTCCCTGTAGGAGGGTGATGGTTTGTTTGTTCCCTGTAGGAGGGTGATGGTCTGTTTGTTCCTGTAGGAGGGTGATGGTCTGTTTGTTCCCTGTAGGAGGGTGATGGTCTGTTTGTTCCCTGTAGGAGGGTGATGGTCTGTTTGTTCCCTGTAGGAGGGTGATGGTCTGTTTGTTCCCTGTAGGAGGGTGATGGTCTGTTTGTTCCCTGTAGGAGGGTGATGGTCTGTTTGTTCCCTGTAGGAGGGTGATGGTCTGTTTGTGCCCTGTAGGAGGGTGATGGTCTGTTTGTTCCCTGTAGGAGGGTCGTGGTCTGTTTGTTCCCTGTAGCAGGGTGATGGTCTGTTTGTTCCCTGTAGGAGGGTGATGGTCTGTTTGTTCCCTGTAGGAGGGTGATGGTCTGTTTGTTCCCTGTAGGAGGGTGATGGTCTGTTTGTTCCCTGTAGGAGGGTGATGGTATGTTTGTCCCCTGTAGGAGGGTGATGGTCTGTTTGTCCCCTGTAGGAGTGATGGTCTCTTTGTCCCCTGTAGGAGGGTGATGGTCTGTTTGTTCCCTGTAGGAGGGTCGTGGTCTGTTTGTTCCCTGTAGCAGGGTGATGGTCTGTTTGTTCCCTGTAGGAGGGTGATGGTCTGTTTGTTCCCTGTAGGAGGGTGATGGTCTGTTTGTTCCCTGTAGGAGGGTGATGGTCTGTTTGTTCCTGTAGGAGGGTGATGGTCTGTTTGTTCCCTGTAGGAGGGTGATGGTCTGTTTGTTCCCTGTAGGAGGGTGATGGTCTGTTTGTTCCCTGTAGGAGGGTGATGGTCTGTTTGTCCCCTGTAGGATGGTCGTGGTCTGTTTGTTCCCTGTAGGAGGGTCGTGGTCTGTTTGTTCCCTGTAGGAGGGTGATGGTCTGTTTGTTCCCTGTAGGAGGGTGATGGTCTGTTTGTTCCCTGTAGCAGGGTGATGGTCTGTTTGTTCCCTGTAGCAGGGTGATGGTCTGTTTGTCCCCTTTAAGAGGGTCATGGTCTGTTTGTTCCCTGTAGCAGGGTGATGGTCTGTTTGTTCCCTGTAGGAGGGTCGTGGTCTGTTTGTTCCCTGTAGCAGGGTGATGGTCTGTTTGTTCCCTGTAGCAGGGTGATGGTCTGTTTGTCCCCTTTAAGAGGGTCATGGTCTGTTTGTTCCCTGTAGCAGGGTGATGGTCTGTTTGTTCCCTGTAGCAGGGTGATGGTCTGTTTGTTCCCTGTAGCAGGGTGATGGTCTGTTTGTTCCCTGTAGCAGGGTGATGGTCTGTTTGTTCCCTGTAGCAGGGTGATGGTCTGTTTGTTCCCTGTAGCAGGGTGATGGTCTGTTTGTTCCCTGTAGGAGGGTGATGGTCTGTTTGTTCCCTGTAGGAGGGTGATGGTCTGTTTGACCCCTTTAGGAGGGTGATGGTCTGTTTGTTCCCTGTAGGAGGGTGATGGTCTGTTTGTTCCCTGTAGCAGGGTGATGGTCTGTTTGTTCCCTGTAGCAGGGTGATGGTCTGTTTGTTCCCTGTAGCAGGGTGATGGTCTGTTTGTTCCCTGTTGGAGGGTGATGGTCTGTTTGTTACCTGTAGCAGGGTGATGGTCTGTTTGTTCCCTGTAGGAGGGTGATGGTCTGTTTGTTCCCTGTAGCAGGGTGATGGTCTGTTTGTTCCCTGTAGCAGGGTGATGGTCTGTTTGTTCCCTGTAGCAGGGTGATGGTCTGTTTGTTCCCTGTAGCAGGGTGATGGTCTGTTTGTTCCCTGTAGCAGGGTGATGGTCTGTTTGTTCCCTGTAGCAGGGTGATGGTCTGTTTGTTCCCTGTAGCAGGGTGATGGTCTGTTTGACCCCTGTAGGAGGGTGATGGTCTGTTTGTTACCTGTAGGAGCGTCGTGGTCTGGAGTCTCCACAGTGAGCTGATGTGTCCCGTCTGTTTGTCCCCTGTAGGAGGCCATCACAGATGGGCTGGAGATCGCTGTGTCTCCCAGGAGTCTCCACAGTGAGCTGATGTGTCCCGTCTGTTTGTCCCCTGTAGGAGGCCATCACAGATGGGCTGGAGATCGCGGTGTCTCCCAGGAGTCTCCACAGTGAGCTGATGTGTCCCATCTGTCTGGACATGCTGAAGAACACCATGACAACCAAGGAATGTCTGCACCGCTTCTGTGCCGACTGCATCATCACCGCCCTCAGATCAGGGTATGTCCCCCTACCCTATAGTAACCTACCCTATAGTAACCTACCCTACCCTACCCTATAGTAACCTACCCTACCCTATAGTAACCTACCCTACCCTATAGTAACCTACCCTACCCTATAGTAACCTACCCTACCCTACCCTATAGTAACCTACCCTACCCTAAAGTAACCTACCCTACCATATAGTAACCTACCCTACCCTATAGTAACCTACCCTACCCTACCCTATAGTAACCTACCCTACCCTATAGTAACCTACCCTACCCTATAGTAACCTACCCTACCCTATAGTAACCTACCCTATAGTAACCTACCCTACCCTATAGTAACCTACCCTACCCTATAGTAACCTACCCTAAAGTAACCTACCCTACCCTAAAGTAACCTACCCTACCCTATAGTAACCTACCCTACCCTATAGTAACCTACCCTACCCTACCCTATAGTAACCTACCCTACCCTATAGTAACCTACCCTACCCTAAAGTAATCTACCCTACCCTATAGTAACCTACCCTACCCTATAGTAACCTACCCTACCCTACCCTAACCTACCCTATAGTAACCTACCCTACCCTATAGTAACCTACCCTATAGTAACCTACCCTACCCTACCCTCATCTAACCTACCCTGCCCTAAAGTAACCTACCCTAAAGTAACCTACCCTACCCATCATCACCGCCCTCAGATCAGGGTATGTACCCCTAACCTACCCTAAAGTAACCTACCCTACCCTTCATCACTACCTCAGATCAGGGTATGTACCCCTAACCTACCCTAAAGTAACCTACCCTACCCTTCATCACTACCTCAGTTCAGGGTATGTACCCCTAACCTACCCTAAAGTAACCTACCCTACCCTACATCACTACCTCAGATCAGGGTATGTACCCCTACCCTACCCTATAGTAACCTACCCTAAAGTAACCTACCCTAAAGTAACCTACCCTATAGTAATTACCCTACCCTAAAGTAACCTACCCTACCCTATAGTAACCTACCCTACCCTAAAGTAACCTACCCTATAGTAACTTACCCTACCCTAAAGTAACCTACCCTAAAGTAACGTAACCTACCCTACCCTAAAGTAACCTACCCCACCCTATAGTAACCTACCCTACCCTATAGTAACCTACCCTACCCTAAAGTAACCTACCCTACCCTAAAGTAACCTACCCTACCCTATAGTAACCTACCCTACCCTACCCTAAAGTAACCTCACCTACCCTAAAGTAACCTCACCTACCCTATAGTAACCTACCCTACCCATCATCACCGCCCTCAGATCAGGGTATGTACCCCTAATCTACCCTAAAGTAACCTCACCTACCCATCACCACCACATGCTACTGTTGACACCACCACCACCACCGCATGCTACTGTTGACACCACCACCACATGCTACTGTTGACACCACCACCACCACATGCTACTGTTGACACCACCACCACCACATGCTACTGTTGACACACCACCACCACATGCTACTGTTGACACCACCACCACATGCTACTGTTGACACACCACCACCACCACCACATGCTACTGTTGACACACCACCACCACATGCTACTGTTGACACACCACCACCACATGCTACTGTTGACACCACCACCACATGCTACTGTTGACACACCACCACCACCACCACATGCTACTGTTGACACCACCACCACCACATGCTACTGTTGACACCACCACTACCACATGCTACTGTTGACACCACCACTACCACATGCTACTGTTGACACCACCACCACCACATGCTACTGTTGACACCACCACCACCACCACATGCTACTGGTGACACCACCACCACATGCTACTGTTGACACCACCACCACCACATGCTACTGTTGACACCACCACCACCACATGCTACTGTTGACACCACCACCACCACCACATGCTACTGT
Organism: Salvelinus alpinus; assembly: GCF_045679555.1. Lineage (NCBI taxonomy): Eukaryota > Metazoa > Chordata > Actinopteri > Salmoniformes > Salmonidae > Salvelinus > Salvelinus alpinus. The sequence continues at coordinate 2,478,169 of NC_092115.1, read as the reverse complement.
TGACACCACCACCACCACCACATGCTGCTGTTGACACCACCACCACATGCTACTGTTGACACCACCACCACCACATGCTACTGTTGACACCACCACCACCACATGCTACTGTTGACACCACCACCACCACCACATGCTACTGTTGACACCACCACCACCACATGCTACTGTTGACACACCACCACCACCACCACATGCTACTGTTGACACCACCACCACCACATGCTACTGTTGACACACCACCACCACCACCACATGCTACTGTTGACACCACCACCACATGCTACTGTTGACACACCACCACCACCACCACCACATGCTACTGTTGACACCACCACCACCACCACCACCACCACATGCTACTGTTGACACACCACCACCACCACATGCTACTGTTGACACCACCACCACATGCTACTGTTGACACACCACCACCACCACCACATGCTACTGTTGACACAACACCACCACCACCACATGCTACTGTTGACACCACCACCACCACCACATGCTACTGTTGACACCACCACCACCACATGCTACTGTTGACACACCACCACCACATGCTACTGTTGACATCACCACCACCACCACATGCTACTGTTGACACCACCACCACCACCACATGCTACTGTTGACACCACCACCACCACATGCTACTGTTGACACCACCACCACCACCACCACATGCTACTGTTGACACCACCACCACATGCTACTGTTGACACCACCACCACATGCTACTGTTGACACCACCACCACCACCACATGCTACTGTTGACACCACCACCACATGCTACTGTTGACACCACCACCACCACCACATGCTACTGTTGACACCACCACCACATGCTACTGTTGACACCACCACCACATGCTACTGTTGACATCACCACCACCACCACATGCTACTGTTGACATCACCACCACCACCACATGCTACTGTTGACACCACCACCACATGCTACTGTTGACACCACCACCACATGCTACTGTTGACACCACCACCACCACCACATGCTACTGTTGACACCACCACCACCACCACATGCTACTGTTGACACCACCACCACATGCTACTGTTGACACCACCACCACCACCACATGCTACTGTTGACACCACCACCACCACATGCTACTGTTGACACCACCACCACCACCACATGCTACTGTTGACACCACCACCACCACCACATGCTACTGTTGACACCACCACCACCACATGCTACTGTTGACACCACCACCACCACCACCACATGCTACTGTTGACACCACCACCACCACCACATGCTACTGTTGACACCACCACCACCACCACCACATGCTACTGTTGACACCACCACCACCACCACCACCACATGCTACTGTTGACACCACCACCACCACATGCTACTGTTGACACCACCACCACCACCACATGCTACTGTTGACACCACCACCATCACCACATGCTACTGTTGACACCACCACCATCACCACCACATGCTACTGTTGACACACCACCACCACCACCACATGCTACTGTTGACACACCACCACCACATGCTACTGTTGACACCACCACCACCACCACATGCTACTGTTGACACCACCACCACATGCTACTGTTGACACCACCACCACCACATGCTACTGTTGACACACCACCACCACCACATGCTACTGTTGACACCACCACCACCACATGCTACTGTTGACACCACCACCACCACATGCTACTGTTGACACACCACCACCACCACATGCTACTGTTGACTACCCAGTCGTGGTGTATATCTGTTGACTACCCAGTCGTGGTGTATGTATCTGTTGACTACCCAGTCGTGGTGTATGTATCTGTTGACTACCCAGTCGTGGAGTATGTATCTGTTGACTACCCAGTCGTGGTGTATGTATCTGTTGACTACCCAGTCGTGGTGTATGTATCTGTTGACTACCCAGTCGTGGTGTATTTATCTGTGTCTACTAACCATATGAACCGTCATGATCACTTTAGTGACACTGGACATCATTACCTCAGGTGACGTTCTAACCTCTGTCTGTGTTCGTTCTACCCAGCAACAAGGAATGCCCTACGTGCAGAAAGAAGCTGGTGTCTAAGCGGTCCCTGCGGCCGGACCCTAACTTCGACGCCCTCATCAGTAAAATCTACCCCAGCAGAGATGAGTACGAGGCCCACCAGGAGAGGGTTCTGGCCCGCATCTCCAAACACAACAACCAGCAGGCCCTGTCCCACAGCATCGAGGAGGGCCTCAAGATACAAGCCAAGAACAGGTACTGTACCCTGACTTCTGACCTTTAACTCCTGACCCTTAACCCTGTCCCACAGCATTGAGGAGGGCCTCAGGATTACAAGCCATGAACAGGTACTGTACCCTAACCCTTAACGCTTTTTCCTGACCCTTAACCCACAGCATCGAGGAGGGCCTTGAGATACAGCCCGTGACTGTACGGCTATTCTCATTTTAATAACATTTTCCCATTTAGGTGTCTCCTCACAAAGGTCAGAACAACTTACCCTATGATTTAAAACATGTTTCTAGAACTATGGTCAAATTGAATGTTACTTTATAAAATGGAATTTAAATCTGACCTCCTCCTACCACTGGGTGTCACTGCAGGCTGCAGCGAGGGAAGAAGCACCAGCTGGAGAACGGGAGCGGGGCGGAGGACAATGGTGACTCCTCCCACTGCAGCAATGCCTCCGTCCACTCCAACCAGGTATGAGCATTCCTTCATCTGCCCCTGTCGTTCTGCCCCTGAACAGGCAGTTAACCCACTGTTCCCCGGTAGGCCATCATTGTAAATAAGAATTTGTTCTTCACTGACTTGCCTAGTTAAATAAAATCCCATGTAGGGTTGCAGATTGCCAGTAACGTCCCCAAAATTCCCAGGTTTTTCAGAAATTCCCGGTATCAGGAAAAAGCAGGAAATCCGGGTTCCTCCAAACAGGATTTATTGAAAACCTGCCTGGATTTGTACAATCATATTCCCATGTCTATCAAATACCTAAACAGCAAACAGTGAAACTGAGTTGTGCTAGCAGGCCACTGACAGAACGTGTAAGGGTAGGATGTATTACGTATGTGGCTGTATGAGACGTGTACAATGTATATGGGATGGGTACCGTGCAGGGTATTAGTAATGTATTGTGTATATGGGATGGGTAGCGTGCAGGGTATTAGTAATGTATTGTGTATATGGGATGGGTAGCGTGCAGGGTATTAGTAATGTATTGTGTATATGGGATGGGTAGCGTGCAGGGTATTAGTAATGTATTGTGTATATGGGGATGGGTAGCGTGCAGGGTATTAGTAATGTATTGTTTATATGGGATGGGTAGCGTGCAGGGTATTAGTAATGTATTGTGTATATGGGATGGGTAGCGTGCAGGGTATTAGTAATGTATTGTGTATATGGGATGGGTAGCGTGCAGGGTATTAGTAATGTATTGTGTATATGGGATGGGTAGCGTGCAGGGTATTAGTAATGTATTGTGTATATGGGATGGGTAGCGTGCAGGGTATTAGTAATGTATTGTGTATATGGGATGGGTAGCGTGCAGGGTATTAGTAATGTATTGTGTATATGGGATGGGTAGCGTGCAGGGTATTAGTAATGTATTGTGTATATGGGATGGGTAGCGTGCAGGGTATTAGTAATGTATTGTGTATATGGGATGGGTAGCGTGCAGGGTATTAGTAATGTATTGTGTATATGGGATGGGTAGCGTGCAGGGTATTAGTAATGTATTGTGTATATGGGATGGGTAGCGTGCAGGGTATTAGTAATGTATTGTGTATATGGGATGGGATGGGTAGCGTGCAGGGTATTAGTAATGTATTGTGTATATGGGATGGGTAGCGTGCAGGGTATTAGTAATGTATTGTGTATATGGGATGGGTAGCGTGCAGGGTATTAGTAATGTATTGTGTATATGGGATGGGTAGCGTGCAGGGTATTAGTAATGTATTGTGTATATGGGATGGGTAGCGTGCAGGGTATTAGTAATGTATTGTGTAGATGGGATGGGTAGCGTGCAGGGTATTAGTAATGTATTGTGTATATGGGATGGGTTGGGTAGCGTGCAGGGTATTAGTAATGTATTGTGTATATGGGATGGGATGGGTAGCGTGCAGGGTATTAGTAATGTATTGTGTATATGGGATGGGTAGCGTGCAGGGTATTAGTAATGTATTGTGTATATGGGATGGGTAGCGTGCAGGGTATTAGTAATGTATTGTGTATATGGGATGGGTTGGGTAGCGTGCAGGGTATTAGTAATGTATTGTGTATATGGGATGGGATGGGTAGCGTGCAGGGTATTAGTAATGTATTGTGTATATGGGATGGGATGGGTAGCGTGCAGGGTATTAGTAATGTATTGTGTGTATGGGATGGGTAGCGTGCAGGGTATTAGTAATGTATTGTGTATATGGGATGGGTAGCGTGCAGGGTATTAGTAATGTATTGTGTATATGGGATGGGTAGCGTGCAGGGTATTAGTAATGTATTGTGTATATGGGATGGGTAGCGTGCAGGGTATTAGTAATGTATTGTGTATATGGGATGGGTTGGGTAGCGTGCAGGGTATTAGTAATGTATTGTGTAGATGGGATGGGTAGCGTGCAGGGTATTAGTAATGTATTGTGTATATGGGATGGGTTGGGTAGCGTGCAGGGTATTAGTAATGTATTGTGTAGATGGGATGGGTAGCGTGCAGGGTATTAGTAATGTATTGTGTATATGGGATGGGTAGCGTGCAGGGTATTAGTAATGTATTGTGTATATGGGATGGGTTGGGTAGCGTGCAGGGTATTAGTAATGTATTGTGTATATGGGATGGGTAGCGTGCAGGGTATTAGTAATGTATTGTGTATATGGGATGGGTAGCGTGCAGGGTATTAGTAATGTATTGTGTATATGGGATGGGTAGCGTGCAGGGTATTAGTAATGTATTGTGTAGATGGGATGGGTAGCGTGCAGGGTATTAGTAATGTATTGTGTATATGGGATGGGTAGCGTGCAGGGTATTAGTAATGTATTGTGTATATGGGATGGGATGGGTAGCGTGCAGGGTATTAGTAATGTATTGTGTATATGGGATGGGTAGCGTGCAGGGTATTAGTAATGTATTGTGTATATGGGATGGGTAGCGTGCAGGGTATTAGTAATGTATTGTGTATATGGGATGGGTAGCGTGCAGGGTATTAGTAATGTATTGTGTATATGGGATGGGTAGCGTGCAGGGTATTAGTAATGTATTGTGTATATGGGATGGGTAGCGTGCAGGGTATTAGTAATGTATTGTGTATATGGGATGGGTAGCGTGCAGGGTATTAGTAATGTATTGTGTATATGGGATGGGTAGCGTGCAGGGTATTAGTAATGTATTGTGTATATGGGATGGGTAGCGTGCAGGGTATTAGTAATGTATTGTGTATATGGGATGGGTAGCGTGCAGGGTATTAGTAATGTATTGTGTATATGGGATGGGTAGCGTGCAGGGTATTAGTAATGTATTGTGTAGATGGGATGGGTAGCGTGCAGGGTATTAGTAATGTATTGTGTAGATGGGATGGGTAGCGTGCAGGGTATTAGTAATGTATTGTGTATATGGGATGGGTAGCGTGCAGGGTATTAGTAATGTATTGTGTATATGGGATGGGATGGGTAGCGTGCAGGGTATTAGTAATGTATTGTGTATATGGGATGGGTTGGGTAGCGTGCAGGGTATTAGTAATGTATTGTGTATATGGGATGGGATGGGTAGCGTGCAGGGTATTAGTAATGTATTGTGTATATGGGATGGGATGGGTAGCGTGCAGGGTATTAGTAATGTATTGTGTATATGGGATGGGTAGCGTGCAGGGTATTAGTAATGTATTGTGTGTATGGGATGGGTAGCGTGCAGGGTATTAGTAATGTATTGTGTATATGGGATGGGTAGCGTGCAGGGTATTAGTAATGTATTGTGTATATGGGATGGGTAGCGTGCAGGGTATTAGTAATGTATTGTGTATATGGGATGGGTAGCGTGCAGGGTATTAGTAATGTATTGTGTATATGGGATGGGTAGCGTGCAGGGTATTAGTAATGTATTGTGTATATGGGATGGGTAGCGTGCAGGGTATTAGTAATGTATTGTGTATATGGGATGGGTAGCGTGCAGGGTATTAGTAATGTATTGTGTATATGGGATGGGTAGCGTGCAGGGTATTAGTAATGTATTGTGTATATGGGATGGGTAGCGTGCAGGGTATTAGTAATGTATTGTGTATATGGGATGGGTAGCGTGCAGGGTATTAGTAATGTATTGTGTATATGGGATGGGTAGCGTGCAGGGTATTAGTAATGTATTGTGTATATGGGATGGGTAGCGTGCAGGGTATTAGTAATGTATTGTGTATATGGGATGGGTAGCGTGCAGGGTATTAGTAATGTATTGTGTATATGGGATGGGTAGCGTGCAGGGTATTAGTAATGTATTGTGTATATGGGATGGGTAGCGTGCAGGGTATTAGTAATGTATTGTGTATATGGGATGGGTAGCGTGCAGGGTATTAGTAATGTATTGTGTATATGGGATGGGTAGCGTGCAGGGTATTAGTAATGTATTGTGTATATGGGATGGGTAGCGTGCAGGGTATTAGTAATGTATTGTGTATATGGGATGGGTAGCGTGCAGGGTATTAGTAATGTATTGTGTATATGGGATGGGTAGCGTGCAGGGTATTAGTAATGTATTGTGTATATGGGATGGGTAGCGTGCAGGGTATTAGTAATGTATTGTGTATATGGGATGGGTAGCGTGCAGGGTATTAGTAATGTATTGTGTATATGGGATGGGTAACGTGCAGGGTATTAGTAATGTATTGTGTATATGTTGCGTGTGATATACTTTTTATTTTCCATTTCAAATCGTTTCCATTGTGAAGTGGGGGGTTTACATGTTTTGTTGTAAAGTGGGCGTGTAAATGCATACAAATGTCCATTTTTGTTGAGTAAATGACACCTAGGAACATAACAGCAAGATGTCCAGTCAGTGTGTCTTTCCTCATTAAAGCATCTCATCGCTTTAACATTTTATGCCCTGGGTTTTGTTCCGCGTATCTTTTCTCCCCCCCCCCCAATTAAATAATATTTTCAATCAAAGCAGGAGGCGGGGCCGAGCATCAAGCGTACCAAGACGTCAGATGACTCTGGTCTGGACATGGACAACGCTACAGAGAACGGAGGAGGAGGAGACGTGGCCGTGGACGGAGCCAGCGAGATAGAACTGGTGTTCTGTCCTCATCCTACGCTCATGGACAAGGAGGACACCGTGCAGACCAGGTGGGGATCTGAGGCTAAGTGGGGTACAGGATGGGTGGACAAGGAGGACACCGTGCAGACCAGGTGGGGATCTGAGGCTAAGTGGGGTACAGGATGGGTGGACAAGGAGGACACCGTGCAGACCAGGTGTAGATCTGAGGCTAAGTGGGGTACAGGATGGGTGGACAAGGAGGACACCGTGCAGACCAGGTGTAGATCTGAGGCTAAGTGGGGTACAGGATGGGTGGACAAGGAGGACACCGTGCAGACCAGGTGGGGATCTGAGGCTAAGTGGGGTACAGGATGGGTGGACAAGGAGGACACCGTGCAGACCAGGTTTAGATCTGAGGCTAAGTGGGGTACAGGATGGGTGGACAAGGAGGACACCGTGCAGACCAGGTGGGGATCTGAGGCTAAGTGGGGTACAGGATGGGTGGACAGGAGGACACTGTGCAGACCAGGTGGGGATCTGAGGCTAAGTGGGGTACAGGATGGGTGGACAAGGAGGACACCGTGCAGACCAGGTTTAGATCTGAGGCTAAGTGGGGTACAGGATGGGTGGACAAGGAGGACACCGTGCAGACCAGGTGGGGATCTGAGGCTAAGTGGGGTACAGGATGGGTGGACAAGGAGGACACCGTGCAGACCAGGTGTAGATCTGAGGCTAAGTGGGGTACAGGATGGGTGGACAAGGAGGACACCGTGCAGACCAGGTGGGGATCTGAGGCTAAGTGGGGTACAGGATGGGTGGACAAGGAGGACACCGTGCAGACCAGGTGGGGATCTGAGGCTAAGTGGGGTACAGGATGGGTGGTTTGTTCCAGGTGCAGAATCTGCACAATATTAAAGCGGTGTTATTCACATTTTTTGGTTGGCCAAGAGTGTCATTGAAAGCCAGTCTGAGAAGCGGTAGATCTGTTCTATGTGTTATAGATCTGTCATTCTCATTGAAAGCCAGTCTGAGAAGCGGTAGATCTGTTGTATGTGTTATAGATCTGTCATTCTCATTGAAAGCCAGTCTGAGAAGCGGTAGATCTGTTCTATGTGTTATAGATCTGTTATTCTCATTGAAAGCCAGTCTAAGAAGCGGTAGATCTGTTCTATGTGTTATAGATCTGTCATTCTCATTGAAAGCCAGTCTGAGAAGCGGTAGATCTGTTCTATGTGTTATAGATCTGTCATTCTCATTGAAAGCCAGTCTGAGAAGCGGTAGATCTGTTCTATGTGTTATAGATCTGTCATTCTCATTGAAAACCAGTCTGAGAAGTGGTAGATCTGTTCTATGTGTTATAGATCTGTCATTCTCATTGAAAACCAGTCTGAGAAGCGGTAGATCTGTTCTATGTGTTATAGATCTGTCATTCTCATTGAAAACCAGTCTGAGAAGCGGTAGATCTGTTCTATGTGTTATAGATCTGTTATTCTCATTGAAAGCCAGTCTAAGAAGCGGTAGATCTGTTCTATGTGTTATAGATCTGTCATTCTCATTGAAAGCCAGTCTGAGAAGCGGTAGATCTGTTCTATGTGTTATAGATCTGTCATTCTCATTGAAAGCCAGTCTGAGAAGCGGTAGATCTGTTCTATGTGTTATAGATCTGTCATTCTCATTGAAAGCCAGTCTGAGAAGCGGTAGATCTGTTCTATGTGTTATAGATCTGTCATTCTCATTGAAAACCAGTCTGAGAAGCGGTAGATCTGTTCTATGTGTTATAGATCTGTCATTCTCATTGAAAACCAGTCTGAGAAGTGGTAGATCTGTTCTATGTGTTATAGATCTGTCATTCTCATTGAAAGCCAGTCTGAGAAGCGGTAGATCTGTTCTATGTGTTATAGATCTGTCATTCTCATTGAAAACCAGTCTGAGAAGCGGTAGATCTGTTCTATGTGTTATAGATCTGTCATTCTCATTGAAAGCCAGTCTAAGAAGCGGTAGATCTGTTCTATGTGTTATAGATCTGTCATTCTCATTGAAAGCCAGTCTGAGAAGCGGTAGATCTGTTCTATGTGTTATAGATCTGTCATTCTCATTGAAAGCCAGTCTGAGAAGCGGTAGATCTGTTCTATGTGTTATAGATCTGTCATTCTCATTGAAAACCAGTCTGAGAAGTGGTAGATCTGTTCTATGTGTTATAGATCTGTCATTCTCATTGAAAACCAGTCTGAGAAGCGGTAGATCTGTTCTATGTGTTATAGATCTGTCATTCTCATTGAAAACCAGTCTGAGAAGCGGTAGATCTGTTCTATGTGTTATAGATCTGTTATTCTCATTGAAAGCCAGTCTAAGAAGCGGTAGATCTGTTCTATGTGTTATAGATCTGTCATTCTCATTGAAAGCCAGTCTGAGAAGCGGTAGATCTGTTCTATGTGTTATAGATCTGTCATTCTCATTGAAAGCCAGTCTGAGAAGCGGTAGATCTGTTCTATGTGTTATAGATCTGTCATTCTCATTGAAAGCCAGTCTGAGAAGCGGTAGATCTGTTCTATGTGTTATAGATCTGTCATTCTCATTGAAAACCAGTCTGAGAAGCGGTAGATCTGTTCTATGTGTTATAGATCTGTCATTCTCATTGAAAACCAGTCTGAGAAGTGGTAGATCTGTTCTATGTGTTATAGATCTGTCATTCTCATTGAAAGCCAGTCTGAGAAGCGGTAGATCTGTTCTATTTCTATGCTTCCCGTTAAGTTTTGCGTTTGTCTTTTATTTTCGATTTTGTACATCAGCTTCAAACTGCTGAAATTACAATATTTTAGGTTATGGACAATATATTTCGCAGCAGTTTAGATGGTACAAACTGAAATGAGATTAACTATTAGAATTTTAGCAACTAATAATTGGCAGAGCGATTTCTGCATAGTGCACCTTTAAATCTTTAGAATGACTGAGGTTTGTTGATCTTCTAATCTGCATAGGCCTGTGTCTTCTAATCTGCATAGGCCTGTGTCTTCTAATCTGCATAGGCCTGTGTCTTCTAATCTACGTAGGCCTGTGTCTTCTAATATGCGTAGGCCTGTGTCTTCTAATCTGCGTAGGCCTGTGTCTTCTAATCTGCGTAGGCCTGTGTCTTCTAATCTGCGTAGGCCTGTGTCTTCTAATCTGCGTAGGCCTGTGTCTTCTAATCTGCGTAGGCCTGTGTCTTCTAATCTGCGTAGGCCTGTGTCTTCTAATCTGCATAGGCCTGTGTCTTCTAATCTACGTAGGCCTGTGTCTTCTAATCTACGTAGGCCTGTGTCTTCTAATATGCGTAGGCCTGTGTCTTCTAATCTGCGTAGGCCTGTGTCTTCTAATCTGCGTAGGCCTGTGTCTTCTAATCTGCGTAGGCCTGTGTCTTCTAATCTGCGTAGGCCTGTGTCTTCTAATCTGCATAGGCCTGTGTCTTCTAATCTGCGAAGGCCTGTGTCTTCTAATCTGCGTAGGCCTGTGTCTTCTAATCTGCGTAGGCCTGTGTCTTCTAATCTGCATAGGCCTGTGTCTTCTAATCTACGTAGGCCTGTGTCTTCTAATCTACGTAGGCCTGTGTCTTCTAATCTACGTAGGCCTGTGTCTTCTAATCTGCGTAGGCCTGTGTCTTCTAATCTGCGTAGGCCTGTGTCTTCTAATCTGCGTAGGCCTGTGTCTTCTAATCTGCGTAGGCCTGTGTCTTCTAATCTGCATAGGCCTGTGTCTTCTAATCTGCGAAGGCCTGTGTCTTCTAATCTGCGTAGGCCTGTGTCTTCTAATCTGCGTAGGCCTGTGTCTTCTAATCTGCGTAGGCCTGTGTATTTGAATCCTGTTTGTGAAAAACAGTGAGTGTACCTGTGGATGTTTAAATGGGGAAAGTTTAGATAGTGAAAGTGTGTGTGTGTAGACCTCAGGTAATGTGTTGTGGTATTGAGTTAGTGCCCAGGTTCATCAAGAGGTATGCTAATGCAACTGTGTGTGTGTGTGTGTGTGTGTGTGTGTGTGTGTGTGTGTGTGTGTGTGTGTGTGTGTGTGTGTGTGTGTGTGTGTGTGTGTGTGTGTGTGTGTGTGTGTGTGTGTGTGTGGGGTAGTGTTGAGTTTGTTCCCAGGTACATCAAGACGTCGGGTAACGCCACAGTGGACCACCTGTCTAAGTACCTGGCTGTGCGTCTGGCCCTGGAGGAACTGAGGAAGAACGGAGATGCCAGCCCCGTCAATGTAGACGCTGCCTCCGAGAAACAATACACCATTTATATCCCTACAGCCAACGGCCAGTTCACGGTAATAATACAATATATTACTACAAATACTACGACAATACACCATCTACATCCCTACAGCTCACTGCCAGTTCACTATACTAATTATATGCTAATTCTATACTAATTCTATACCATACTAATTCTATACTATACTACACCAATTCTATACTATACTAATTCTATTCTATGATAATTCTATGATAATTCTATACTACACAAATGCTATACTATACTACACTTATACCACACTAATTCTACACTATACTAATTCTATACTATGCCAATTCTATACTATGCTAATACTATGCCGTACTAATTCTATACTAATTCGATACTATACCAATTCTACACAATACTAATTCTACACAATACTAATTCTATACTATACTAATTCTATATTATACTAATTCTATACTACATTTATACTATACTAATTCAATGCTATACTACACTTAGACTGTACGAATTATACACTATACTAATTCTATACTATACTAATACCTTGCTATACTAATTGTGCTCTACTATTCTAATTCTATACCACACTATACTAATACTATACAAATTCTATACAATACAAATTCTATACTGTACTATACTAATTCTATTCTATGCTAATTCTATACCACGCTTATACTACTTCTATACTACACGTATACTATACTAATTTTACACTACAAATTCTATACTTATACCATGCTAATACTATGCCATACTAATTCCATACTATACTATACTAATTCCATACTACACTAATTTTATACTATACTAATTCGATACTATACTGGTACTAATACGATACTGTCCAAATTCTACACTATACTAATTCTATACTGTGCTGATTCTATACTATACTAATACTATACAAATTCTATTCTAATTCTATACTACACCTATACTATACTAATTATATGCTATAATACATGTGTACCATACTAATTCTATACTATACTAATACCGTACTATACTAATTCTGTACTGCGCTAATTCTATACTATACTAATTCCATACTACACTATACCAATTCTATACTAATACTATACTCTGCCAATTTTATACTATACTAATTCTATTCTATGCTAATTCTATACTACACGTATACTATACTAATTCTATACTATACTACATGTATACTTTACTAATTTTACACCATACGAATTCTATACTGTGCCAATTCTATACTATACTAATGCTATACTAATACTATGCCATACTGGTCCCATACTATGCTATACTAATTCTATACTATGCCAATTCTATGCTATACTAATTCTACACCATACTATGTTAATTCTATACTAATGAGGTACTATACCAATTCTATACTATATAATTCTATACTATGCTAATACCATACTATGCTAATTCTATACTATACAAATTCTCTTCTGATTATATTCTATACTAATTCTATACTATACTAATTCTATACTACACAAATTCTATACCATGCCATGCTAATTCTATACTATGCTAATTCTATACTATACTAATTCAATGTTATGCTAATTCTATACGATGCTAATTCTATACGATGCTGATTCTATACTAATTCGAAGGTCACAAGACGGACTTCAAATAAGCACACACTCCTAGTTGTCACCCAGGTGACCTTTAGCCTAGTGTTGCGTCTAATCACTGGTCACCCAGGTGAGCTTGTGTATATAATGCAACTAGTGAAGTGTGGAAAGAATTTCCTCCTGAAAGACAATAAATCAGACAATGCTCTCTGTCGGTCCTCTAGGTGCTGAACGGGTCTTTCTCTCTGGAGCTTGTCAGTGAGAAGTACTGGAAGGTGAACAAGCCCATGGAGCTGTTCTTCGCCCCCACCAAGGAGCACAAGTAGACCAGCTGGAGTACACCTGGGGGGTAGACCGCCTGGAGTACACCTGGGGGGTAGACCGCCTGGAGTACACCTGGGGGGTAGACCGCCTGGAGTACACCTGGGGGGTAGACCGCCTGGAGTACACCTGGGGGGTAGACCGCCTGGAGTACACCTGGGGGGTAGACCGCCTGGAGTACACCTGGGGGGTAGACCGAATGATACCGTATTCCCTGTGTACCAGGGTGGTGTCAGGAGGGAATAGGGTTCCAGGGAATAGGGTTCCAGGAGACCTGCCAGGAAGACACTATGGACTCACACTCTCTCCGTCTCTCCCCCTTTCTGATCTCCCCCTCTCCCTCCGTCTCTCCCCCTTTCTGATCTCTCTCTCCGTCTCTCCCCCTTTCTGATCTCCCCCTCTCCCTCCGTCTCTCCCCCTTTCTGATCTCCCCCTCTCCCTCCGTCTCTCCCCCTTTCTGATCTCTCTCTCCGTCTCTCCCCCTTTCTGATATCCCCCTCTCTCTCCGTCTCTCCCCCTTTCTGATCTCTCCCTCCGTCTCTCCCCCTTTCTGATCTCCCCCTCTCTCTCCGTCTCTCCCCCTCTCCCCCTTTCTGATCTCCCCCTCTCCCTCAGTCTCTCCCTCTTTCTGAACTTTTTCTCTCTCCCCCCATCTCTCCCTCTTTCTGATCTTTCTCTGATCTCTACACCTCTCTGTTTAACCATGTCTGGTGTATATTAGTTGATATGTTAGTATATGGGGCCTACACAAGGAAAACCTGACTCATCCATCAGCAAGCCATAACATCTTCATAAACATTACTGGGGACGGAACTGCAGCGGTGGGGTGGCGTCCAGGAGGGCAGCGCCGGGGTGGCGTCCAGGAGGGCAGCGGTGGGGTGGCGTCCAGGAGGGCAGCGGTGGGGTGGCGTCCAGGAGGGCAGCGGTGGGGTGGCGTCCAGGAGGGCAGCGGTGGGGTGGCGTCCAGGAGGGCAGCGGCGGGGTGGCGTCCAGGAGGGCAGCGGCGGGGTGGCGTCCAGGAGGGCAGCGGCGGGGTGGCGTCCAGGAGGGCAGCGGCGGGGTGGCGTCCAGGAGGGCAGCGGGGGGGTGGCGTCCAGGAGGGCAGCGGCGGGGTGGCGTCCAGGAGGGCAGCGGCGGGGTGGCGTCCAGGAGGGCAGCGGCGGGGTGGCGTCCAGGAGGGCAGCGGCGGGGTGGCGTCCAGGAGGGCAGCGCCGGGGTGGCGTCCAGGAGGGCAGCGCCGGGGTGGCGTTCAGTGTTACTAAACACATCTCTGGCGTTGGCCGGTGGTATTTCATACCACCTGCCTAAACTCAAACTAGGTCCCAAATGTAGTGGACTGCTTGGACCACAGCCCTACAGACCCTGGTCTAAAGTAGGGCACTGCATATGGAATAGGGGGCCATTTGGGATAACCTGAATGTATTATGACTTGCTGTCTGAAGGTGTTGTGACTAGCCAGTGGTCCTGTCACATAGCCCTTGTTGTAGGGTCATTTTACTGAGGTAGTTCCTGCTAGTTCCAGGGCTGTCTACCTGCTAGTTCCAGGGCTGTCTACCTGCTAGTTCCAGGGCTGTCTACCTGCTAGTTCCAGGGCTGTCTACCTGCTAGTTCCAGGGCTATCTACCTGCTAGTTCCAGGGCTGTCTACCTGCTAGTTCCAGGGCTGTCTACCTGCTAGTTCCAGGGTTGTCTACCTGCTAGTTCCAGGGCTGTCTACCTGCTAGTTCCAGGGCTGTCTACCTGCTAGTTCCAGGGCTGTCTACCTGCTAGTTCCAGGGCTGTTTACCTGCTAGTTCCAGGGCTGTCTACCTGCTAGTACCAGGGCTGTCTACCTGCTAGTTCCAGGGCTGTCTACCTGCTAGTTCCAGGGCTGTCTACCTGCTAGTTCCAGGGCTGTCTACCTGCTAGTTCCAGGGCTGTCTACCTGCTAGTTCCAGGGCTGTCTACCTGCTAGTTCCAGGGCTGTCTACCTGCTAGTTCCAGGGCTGTTTACCTGCTAGTTCCAGGGCTGTCTACCTGCTAGTACCAGGGCTGTCTACCTGCTAGTTCCAGGGCTGTCTACCTGCTAGTTCCAGGGCTGTCTACCTGCTAGTTCCAGGGCTGTCTACCTGCTAGTTCCAGGGCTGTCTACCTGCTAGTTCCAGGGCTGTCTACCTGCTAGTTCCAGGGCTGTCTACCTGCTAGTACCAGGGCTGTCTACCTGCTAGTACCAGGGCTGTCTACCTGCTAGTTCCAGGGCTGTCTACCTGCTAGTACCAGGGCTGTCTACCTGCTAGTACCAGGGCTGTCTACCTGCTAGTACCAGGGCTGTCTACCTGCTAGTACCAGGGCTGTCTACCTGCTAGTACCAGGGCTGTCTACCTGCTAGTACCAGGGCTGTCTACCTGCTAGTTCCAGGGCTGTATACCTGCTAGTTCCAGGGCTGTATACCTGCTAGTTCCAGGGCTGTCTACCTGCTAGTTCCAGGGCTGTCTACCTGCTAGTACCAGGGCTGTCTACCTGCTAGTACCAGGGCTGTCTACCTGCTAGTTCCAGGGTTGTCTACCTGCTAGTTCCAGGGCTGTTTACCTGCTAGTTCCAGGGTTGTCTACCTGCTAGTTCCAGGGCTGTTTACCTGCTAGTTCCAGGGCTGTCTACCTTCTACCTGCTCTGGATAACTGGCTGCTTTGGGACCTTGGAATGTCTTTTTGTATCTGGGGTTACGGGGAGCTGGGTTGGCGATGGGACGGGGTGGGAGGCCTTAGATCTATTACCACTGTGTACGTACCGAGGGCTTCTGCTATTTTATTTGTCAACTGACACAATGGTTTGGAATATCAAGAAGCTTGTTTTCTTTAAACCCTGTTTCTCTGTTGTATCTGTTGACGTTGGGTGTGTCTCAAATGGCAGCCTGGTCCCTATTAAGTGCACTACACAGGGCTCTGGGTCAAAAGTAGTGCACTACACAGGGCTCTGGGTCAAAAGTAGTGCACTACACAGGGCTCTGGGTCAAAAGTAGTGCACTACACAGGGCTCTGGGTCAAAAGTAGTGCACTACACAGGGCTCTGGGTCAAAAGTAGTGCACTACACAGGGCTCTGGGTCTATAGTAGTGCACTACACAGGGCTCTGGGTCAAAAGTAGTGCACTATATAGGGAATAGGGCTCTGGGTCTAAAGTAGTGCACTATATAGGGAATAGGGCTCTGGTCAAAAGTAGTGCACTATATAGGGAATAGGGCTCTGGTCTAAAGTAGTGCACTATATAGGGAATAGGGCTCTGGTCAAAAGTAGTGCACTATATAGGGCTCTGGTCTACAGTAGTGCACTATATAGGGAATAGGGCTCTGGTCAAAAGTAGTGCACTATATAGGGAATAGGGCTCTGGGTCAAAAGTTGTGCACTATATAGGGAATAGGGCTCTGGTCAAAAGTAGTGCACTATATAGGGAATAGGGCTCTGGTCTAAAGTAGTGCACTATATAGGGAATAGGGCTCTGGTCTACAGTAGTGCACTATATAGGGCTCTGGTCTACAGTAGTCCACTATATAGGGAAAAGATTGCCCTTTGGGACGTTAACTTTAATAATGTGGCTGTCACCTGACTGATCTGGTAGCCATGGAAACATCTATGACCTAACGACATTCTGTTAGACAGACTTCATCTCATTATTACCCATCTCTCTGGTCTGGTTGGCTCTCATTCTGTTGGCCTAGACATGGTTATCATTTACAGCAGGGTTGGGGTCCATTCCTCTTCAGGCCGTGGAATAATCTCTATACCTTCTCTCTCTGAGGAGGACCTCTCCTGTGTGCTGTGACATCTTTAAGAATCCAGTAGTTTTTCCAAAAACACTCATTGAAAACTAAGAAGTAAATGAGTAAGAATGAAATTGAGCCCAACCCTGTTTCACACTAACGTGATTATCTCAGCTAAAGTCTAGTTCACTTCCAACACCTTTGTTCATTCATCTCAACCAGGAATGTATCACTCCAACTGACCCCAACACACCTCAACTGTATGCAAGTAATCTGTCTGTGTACATAAACCAACCAGCTCTATTCATCACCTTCAAGCTTCATGAACACTGTGTGTGTGTGTGTGTGTGTGTGTGTGTGTGTGTGTGTGTGTGTGTGTGTGTGTGTGTGTGTGTGTGTGTGTGTGTGTGTGTGTGTGTGTGTGTGTGTGTGTGTGTGTGTGTGTGTGTGTGTGTGTGTGTGTGTGTGTGTGTGTGTGGTGGGGGGGGGGGTGTAGGGACCCAAATTGTGTATTCTCCACAAAAATATTTCATAACGATGATACCATGGAGGAAACATTTACAAATATACTTTTTAAAAGCATGTTCGGTTATTATTTTTTATTATTTTTTACAATTTTCTTTGCATAAATATCAGTTTTTGTTTGGGAAAACTGCAAACTGCATTATCTGTTTGGAAAATAAAAAACAAAATGTGTGTAAAACATGGAACGCCACGAGCCATTTAATCTCAATGCTCCGGTGTGAAGTTTCCCCTAAGTACAGATCTAGGATCAGCTTTCCCTCCCCCAGTCCTTCCCCTAACCATTAGTGGGTAAAATGTCAAACTGACCTAAGATCAGCATCTATGGAGCAACTTCACCCAACACCATTTTTCACCACCACCTCTTCAGGGGTGAGATTTAGAGGTAAAACGTTCAGGGGTGAGATTTCCCAAATCTTTGTGGTACTTTTTAAGGCTGGATCTGCAAACATTACTAGCCTTAATTCATGATTCCTCCGTCCTGATTTCTCCGTTTCACATTCCTCACCTCCCTCTCAAAGCGCATTGGAGGAGACACAGACGGAGGAAGCAAGGATTTGACAGCTAGTAGGGTCACCCGTTGGTCACCCTTGTTCGGCAGCATGTTCCAGTTCCCGCCAATTTCCAGCAACTTCGCACAGCCATTGAAGAGGAGTGGGACAACAATCAACAGCCTGATCAACTCTGTGTGAAGGAGACGCTGTCACGCTGCATGATGCGTACCAGATCCTGACTGGTTTTCTGATCCAAGCCCATTAAGAAAAATATGATGTGTGATCAACAGATGCTTATCTGTATTCCCAGTCATGTGAAATCCATAGATTAGGGCCTAATGAATTCATTTACATTTACTGATTTGCTTATGGAACTGTACACTCAGTAAAATCCTTGAAATTGTTGCATGTTGCGTTTTTAAAATATTTTTGTTCAGTGTAGAAACAGGTGAACAGTTTTGGAACATTGACTGGCTGCAGCAGGTGGTTGTGTTATGAATGGGTTGCTTTGGACAATAAGGTACCAGACTACAGTCACGTAGTTTTGAACCTAGGAGAATAACGATGTACAGGTTAGAAAAATGAGGTGCACAGGTGCTCTTAAATCATTTAGTTTTTACTTTAACACAAAACTTTGACCATACATTTTGTTTGCGTCACACGCTCCCCAACAAAAAGAAAACGTCTCCTAACATCATTAAACATCGTCCCATCTCAGAAGCTCCTGTAACAACCTTTTTAACAATCTTCAACGCTAGTACACACAAGATTGTGGAAGGTATGTAGGTGGGGTGAGGTGCGACTTGGTAGTGTGGTGCAGTGGCAGTCAGTGCAGTTAATGAGGGAGGACAATGTTTCGTTCTCTAGGTTGCTTCGTTGCCACAGCAACGTGGAGGTACGTCGTTTACGAGGAGAGACGGGGTTCCGATGGAGCGTTCGTTCTCTAGGTTGCCACAGCAACGTGGAGGTACGTCGTTTACGAGGAGAGACGGGGTTCCGATGGAGCGTTCGTTCTCTAGGTTGCCACAGCAACGTGGAGGTACGTCGTTTACGAGGAGAGACGGGGTTCCGATGGAGCGTCCTCGATCTACCTTCGCTGGTCTCTGGGCTGATTTTATTAACTGACGGGGAGAGCGAGATCAGGTTGTCAACAGCTTTGTTCTCTGACTATGTAGATGTTCCTCTCTCCCAGTATGATCCGTTTACCCAGACCACCTCTTTCACAGACGGAAGAACTACACCACTTGTCTGCTTGTTGTAGTAGGCCGTGTTTCTGGAACTTGACTGTTTACTGTTTTCAGATGCGTCAGTCATCCGGTCTGCCCATTTCTCTGCGTATCCTCTCGGTGAACTACATTGAACAAAAATATAAAAACACAACATATAAACTGTTGGTCCCATGTTTCATGAGCTGAAATGAAATGTTCCATACGCACAAAAAGCTGTTTGTTTACATCCTTGTTTGCGAGCATTTCTCCTCTGCTAACATAATTCAACCACCTGACAGGTGTGGCATATTAAGAAACTGATTGAAGAGCATGATCATTACACAGGTGGACCTTGTGCCGGTAGAAAATAAAAGGCCACTCTAAAATGTGCAGTTTTGTCACACAACACAATGCCACAGATGTCTAAAGTTTTGAGGGAATGTGCAATTGGCATGCCGACTGCAGGAATGTCCACCAGAGCTGTTGCCAGAGAATTGAATGTTCATTTCTCTACCATAAGCCGACTCCACTGTCATTTTAGAGAATTTGGCAGTACGTCCAACCGGCCTCACAACCGCAGACAACGTGTATGGCGTCATGTGGGCGAGTGGTTTGCTGACGTCAAGGTTGTGATCGGAGTGCCCCATGGTGACGGTGGGGTTATGGTATGGGCGAGTATAGGCTACGGACAACAAACAAAATAGCATTTTATCTATGGCAATTTGTATGCCCAGAGATACCGTGACGAGATCCTGAGGCCCATTGTTGTACCATTCATCCACATCCACCACCTCATATTTCAGCATGATAATGCTGCATGAACACCCCCATGTTGCAAGGATCTGGACACAATTCCTGAAAGCTGAAAATGTCCCAGTTCTTCCATGACCTGCGTACTCACCAGACATGTCATCCATTGAGCATGTTTGTGATGCGCTGGATTGAGGTGTACGGCAGCGTGTTCCAGTTCCCCTCAATACCTGCAGGTAGCAGGTAGCCTAGTGGTTAGAGCGTTGGACTTGTAACCGAAAGGTTGCAAGATCGAATCCCCGAACTGACAAGGTAAAAATCTGT
Source organism: Salvelinus alpinus (assembly GCF_045679555.1). Classification (NCBI taxonomy): domain Eukaryota; kingdom Metazoa; phylum Chordata; class Actinopteri; order Salmoniformes; family Salmonidae; genus Salvelinus; species Salvelinus alpinus. The sequence goes on along the minus strand of NC_092115.1, from coordinate 2,457,782 downwards.
CGTTCTGCCCCTGAACAAGGCAGTTAACCCACTCTTCCTAGGTTAACTGACTTGTCTAGTTAAATAAAGGTAAAATATATATATTTTTAAATATCCATCACCTTCACACAGCCATTGAAGAGGAGTGGGACAACATTCCACAGGTCACATTCCACTGATCAACTCTATGAGGAGATGTCGAGGTATATGTTGGTCACACCAGATACTGACTGGTTCTGTTCCACACCCCATACCTATTTTTTTACCGGTATCTATAATGTGAAATTGTTTTTTTTCAATTGATTGATTTCCTTGTATGAACTGTAACTCAGTAAAAAAAATTGAAATTGTTGCGTTTTATGTTTTTGTTCAGTATAGTCTCTCCATCTGTGATCAACCTGAACAGCAGGTCAACAGGGAGACTGGGTCAGTATAGTCTCTCCATCTGTGATCAACCTGAACAGCAGGTCAACAGGGAGACTGGGTCAGTATAGTCTCTCCATCTGTGATCAACCTGAACAGCAGGGAGACTGGGTCAGTATAGTCTCTCCATCTGTGATCAACCTGAACAGCAGGTCAACAGGGAGACTGGGTCAGTATAGTCTCTCCATCTGTGATCAACCTGAACAGCAGGGAGACTGGCTCAGTATAGTCTCTCCATCTGTGATCAACCTGAACAGCAGGGAGACTGGGTCAGTATAGTCTCTCCATCTGTGATCAACCTGAACAGCAGGTCAACAGGGAGACTGGCTCAGTATAGTCTCTCCTTCTGTGATCAACCTGAACAGCAGGTCTCTTAGCAGGTCAACAGGGTGACGAGGTCAGTATAGTCGCTCCATCTGTGATCAACCTGAACAGCAGGTCAACAGGGAGACTGGGTCAGTATAGTCTCTCCATCTGTGATCAACCTGAACAGCAGGTCAACAGGGAGACTGGGTCAGTATAGTCTCTCCATCTGTGATCAACCTGAACAGCAGGTCAACAGGGAGACTGGGTCAGTATAGTCTCTCCATCTGTGATCAACCTGAACAGCAGGTCAACAGGGAGACTGGGTCAGTATAGTCTCTCCATCTGTGATCAACCTGAACAGCAGGTCAACAGGGAGACTGGGTCAGTATAGTCTCTCCATCTGTGATCAACCTGAACAGCAGGTCTCTTAGCAGGTCAACGGGGAGACTGGGTCAGTATAGTCTCTCCATCTGTGATCAACCTGAACAGCAGGTCAACAGGGAGACTGGGTCAGTATAGTCTCTCCATCTGTGATCAACCTGAACAGCAGGGAGACTGGGTCAGTATAGTCTCTCCATCTGTGATCAACCTGAACAGCAGGTCAACAGGGAGACTGGGTCAGTATAGTCTCTCCATCTGTGATCAACCTGAACAGCAGGGAGACTGGGTCAGTATAGTCTCTCCATCTGTGATCAACCTGAACAGCAGGTCAACAGGGAGACTGGGTCAGTATAGTCTCTCCATCTGTGATCAACCTGAACAGCAGGGAGACTGGGTCAGTATAGTCTCTCCATCTGTGATCAACCTGAACAGCAGGTCAACAGGGAGACTGGGTCAGTATAGTCTCTCCATCTGTGATCAACCTGAACAGCAGGGAGACTGGCTCAGTATAGTCTCTCCATCTGTGATCAACCTGAACAGCAGGGAGACTGGGTCAGTATAGTCTCTCCATCTGTGATCAACCTGAACAGCAGGTCAACAGGGAGACTGGCTCAGTATAGTCTCTCCTTCTGTGATCAACCTGAACAGCAGGTCTCTTAGCAGGTCAACAGGGTGACGAGGTCAGTATAGTCGCTCCATCTGTGATCAACCTGAACAGCAGGTCAACAGGGAGACTGGGTCAGTATAGTCTCTCCATCTGTGATCAACCTGAACAGCAGGTCAACAGGGAGACTGGGTCAGTATAGTCTCTCCATCTGTGATCAACCTGAACAGCAGGTCAACAGGGAGACTGGGTCAGTATAGTCTCTCCATCTGTGATCAACCTGAACAGCAGGTCAACAGGGAGACTGGGTCAGTATAGTCTCTCCATCTGTGATCAACCTGAACAGCAGGTCAACAGGGAGACTGGGTCAGTATAGTCTCTCCATCTGTGATCAACCTGAACAGCAGGTCTCTTAGCAGGTCAACAGGGAGACTGGGTCAGTATAGTCTCTCCATCTGTGATCAACCTGAACAGCAGGTCTCTTAGCAGGTCAACAGGGTGACGAGGTCAGTATAGTCTCTCCATCTGTGATCAACCTGAACAGCAGGTCAACAGGGAGACTGGGTCAGTATAGTCTCTCCATCTGTGATCAACCTGAACAGCAGGGAGACTGGGTCAGTATAGTCTCTCCATCTGTGATCAACCTGAACAGCAGGTCAACAGGGAGACTGGGTCAGTATAGTCTCTCCATCTGTGATCAACCTGAACAGCAGGGAGACTGGGTCAGTATAGTCTCTCCATCTGTGATCAACCTGAACAGCAGGGAGACTGGCTCAGTATAGTCTCTCCTTCTGTGATCAACCTGAACAGCAGGTCTCTTAGCAGGTCAACAGGGTGACGAGGTCAGTATAGTCGCTCCATCTGTGATCAACCTGAACAGCAGGTCAACAGGGAGACTGGGTCAGTATAGTCTCTCCATCTGTGATCAACCTGAACAGCAAGTCAACAGGGAGACTGGGTCAGTATAGTCTCTCCATCTGTGATCAACCTGAACAGCAAGTCAACAGGGAGACTGGGGCAGTATAGTCTCTCCATCTGTGATCAACCTGAACAGCAAGTCAACAGGGAGACTGGGGCAGTATAGTCTCTCCATCTGTGATCAACCTGAACAGCAGGGAGACTGGGTCAGTATAGTCTCTCCATCTGTGATCAACCTGAACAGCAAGTCAACAGGGAGACTGGGTCAGTATAGTCTCTCCATCTGTGATCAACCTGAACAGCAAGTCAACAGGGAGACTGGGGCAGTATAGTCTCTCCATCTGTGATCAACCTGAACAGCAAGTCAACAGGGAGACTGGGGCAGTATAGTCTCTCCATCTGTGATCAACCTGAACAGCAGGGAGACTGGGTCAGTATAGTCTCTCCATCTGTGATCAACCTGAACAGCAGGTCAACAGGGAGACTGGGTCAGTATAGTCTCTCCATCTGTGATCAACCTGAACAGCAGGTCCACAGGGATGGGGAAGGACTGGAGAGAATCCTGTAGACTCATGTCTAGTGCAGTTATACGCACCATCTTTCCTTCTCTTCCAGTGCCCTTCTACTCAATACCCGTCCCGTAACCCATAACTTCTACTCAATACCCATCCCGTAACCCATAACTTCTACTCAATACCCATCCCGGATCCCATAACTTCTACTCAATACCCGTCCCGTAACCCATAACTAATACTCAATACCCATCCCGTAACCCATAACTTCTACTCAATACCCATCCCGGATCCCATAACTTCTACTCAATACCCGTCCCGTAACCCATAACTTCTACTCAATACCCATCCCGGATCCCATAACTTCTACTCAATACCCGTCCCGTAACCCATAACTAATACTCAATACCCGTCCCGTAACCCATAACTTCTACTCAATACCCATCCCGGATCCCATAACTTCTACTCAATACCCGTCCCGTAACCCATAACTAATACTCAATACCCATCCCGTAACCCATAACTTCTACTCAATACCCATCCCGTAACCCATAACTTCTACTCAATACCCATCCCGGATCCCATAACTTCTACTCAATACCCGTCCCGTAACCCATAACTAATACTCAATACCCATCCCGTAACCCATAACCTCTACTCAATACCCATCCCGGATCCCATAACTTCTACTCAATACCCATCCCGTAACCCATAACTTCTACTCAATACCCATCCCGTAACCCATAACTTCTACTCAATACCCATCCCGTAACCCATAACTTCTACTCAATACCCATCCCGTAACCCATAACTTCTACTCAATACCCATCCCGGATCCGGGATCATTCTCATCAGAAACGCTGACTAGAATAGCCTAGCGCAACAGGGAATATCATATAATATAAATACATGAAATCACAAGTCCAATACAGCAAATAAAAGATAAACATCTTGTGAATTCAGCCAACATGTCCGATTTGTAAAATGTTTTACAGCGAAAACACAACATATATTTATGTTAGCTCACCACAATAGCCCAAAACACAACGCCATTTTTTCACCGCAAAGATAGCTTTCACAAAACCCACAAATAGAGATAAAATTAATCACTAACCTTTGAACAACTTCATCAGATGACAGTCTTATGACATCATGTTATAAAATACATTACTGTTTTGTTCGAAAATGTGCATATTTATAGCTACAAATCGTGGTTTTACATTGGCGCCATGGTCAGAAATGGCTCCAAAATATACGGAGAAATTTTAGAGAGCCACGTAATCTAACAGAAAAACTCATCATAAACTTTGATGAAAAATACATGTTGTATATATAATTAAAGATACACTGGTTCTTAATGCAACCGCTGTGTTAGGTTTAAAAAAATTACTTTAGTAAAAAGCACAGCATGCAATAATCTGAGACAGCGCTCAGCCATTCTCCGCCATGTTGGAGTCAACAGAGTCAACAGAAATACGAAATAACATCATAAATATTCCCTTACCTTTGATGATCTTTCATCAGAATGCAGTGCCAGGAATCCTAGTTCCACAATAAATCGTTGTTTTGTTTTAGAATGTCCATTTCTTCTGTCGAATTAGCAACTTTGGCTAGCATGTGTAGCTCACGTGTCCATGAAGATTTGACGCAATGAACGAAAACTTCTAAATGTGATAATAAAAGTCGAATAAACTGGTCAAACTAATTATACTCTAGTTATGGAGTTACGGGATGGCTAATTCAGAAGCTAGCCTGAAAGCTAACCAGTAGCTACTCCGATAGCTAGCCAGAAGCTAATCTGTAGCTGCCCCGAAATTAGCCGGTTTTGCTGGCTAGCGTTGGTTTTCAGCTGCCCTCGTGTTGTGGTCATCAGCTATTCCTCTAGCTCGATAATCTACCGGCACTTTTGTGCAACGCGACTCGGACCGGAGCATTCCGGGACTTTTCTTCTCTCTCAGTTTCCCCGGATTCCAGCCGCAGGCTCTGGTCACTTGCACCTTGACTTCGCAGCTAGCTAGCTGCAAACCGTGTGACGATTGGCTTACGTCGACCCCGGAGCATACTCAAATCATCCTGGAGCTAGCCAGCTGAGGAGTTCCATCACCATCCGGACACGTTTCTTTTGTTGCTGCTGCAGATACGGAACCCCACCGGGCCTTCACGTCTGACTGCCGACGTTATCTGCCCGAGGGATTTATCCAACTGGCACCTCCGTCCCGACGTTACCTGAACGCTCACCTGAGGCCCGCTAATCGTTAGCTGTCTTATCGGCTGCTACCTGAATAAGCATACCGGACAACTATTATTTATTTTAATTTTTATTTATTTTATTTTTTATTTTTCTCCTTGGGTCACTATATCTATTCTGCCAATTTGGATTGATCCCCTCTTCCACACGGAACCCCACTACACGGAACCCCACTAACTTACCGACGGAAACGCACGAGGTATCTACAAACAGACCTCCATCCCATGCTGCTACCGAGAGCCACATACCCGGCCAGCTGTCTGGATCGCCACGACCCCAACCAACCTCTACTCACTGGACCCTTATTGATCACCCGATTAAGCATGCCTCTCCTTAATGTAAATATGCCTTGTCCATTGCTGTTCTGGTTAATGTTTATTGGCTTATTTCACTGTAGAGATTCTAGCCCTGTTCACTATACCATATCCAACCTCTCAGTTCCACCACCCACATATGCGATGACATCACCTGGTTTCAATGATGTTTCTAGAGACAATATCTCTCTCATCATCACTCAATACCTAGGTCTACCTCCACTGTATTCACATCCTACCATACCTTTGTCTGTACATTATTCCTTTAAACTATTTTATCGCCCCCAGAAACCTCCTCTTACTCTCTGCTCCAGTAGCTCTAGGCGACCAATTCTCATAGCTTTTAGCCGTACCCTTATCCTACTCCTCCTCTGTTCCTCTGGTGATGTAGAGGTGAATCCAGGCCCTGCAGTACCTGGCTCCACTCCTATTCCCCAGGCGCTCTCTTTTGATGACTTCTGTAACCGTAATAGCCTTGGCTTCATGCATGTTAACATTAGAAGCCTCCTCCCTAAGTTTGTTTTGTTCACTGCTTTAGCACACTCTGCCAACCCGGATGTTTTAGCCGTGTCTGAATCCTGGCTTAGAAAGACCACCAAAAACTCAGATATTTTCATCCCCAATTACAAGATTTTCAGACAAGATAGAACGGCCAAAGGGGGCGGTGTTGCAATCTACTGCAAAGACTGCCTGCAGAGTTCTGTCTTACTATCCAGGTCTGTTCCCAAACAATTTGAACTTCTACTTTTAAAAATCCACCTCTCTAAAAACAAGTCTCTCACCGTTGCCGCCTGCTATAGACCACCCTCTGCCCCCAGCTGTGCTCTGGACACTATATGTGAACTGATTGCCCCCCATCTATCTTCAGAGTTCGTGCTGCTAGGCGACCTAAATTTGAACATGCTCAAAACCCCAGCCACCCTACAATCTAAGCTTGATGCCCTCAATCTCACACAAATTATCAATGAACCTACCAGGTACCACCCCAATTCCGTAAACTCGGGTACCCTCATAGATATCATCCTAACAAACTTGCCCTCCAAATACACCTCTGCTGTTTTCAACCAAGATCTCAGCGATCACTGCCTCATTGCCTGTATCCGTAATGGGTCAGCGGTCAAACGACCTCCACTCATCACTGTCAAACGCTCCCTGAAACACTTCAGCGAGCAGGCCTTTCTAATCGACCTGGCCGGGGTATCCTGGAAGGATATCGATCTCATCCCGTCAGTAGAGGATGCCTGGTCATTTTTTAAAAATGCCTTCCTCACCATCTTGAATAAGCATGCCCCATTCAAGAAATTTAGAACCAGGAACAGATATAGCCCTTGGTTCTCTCCTGACCTGACTGCCCTTAACCAACAGAAAAACATCCTATGGCGTTCTGCATTAGCATCGAACAGCCCCCGTGATATGCAACTTTTCAGGGAAGCCAGAAACCAATATACACAGGCAGTTAGAACAGCCAAGGCTAGCTTTTTCAAGCAGAAATTTGCTTCCTGCAACACAAATTCAAAAAAGTTCTGGGACACCGTAAAGTCCATGGAGAATAAGAACACCTCCTCCCAGCTTCCAACCGCTCTGAAGATAGGAAACACTGTCACCACCGACAAATCCACTATAATTGAGAATTTCAATAAGCATTTTTCCACGGCTGGCCATGCTTTCCATCTGGCTGCCCCTACCCCGGACAACAGCACTGCCCTCCCCTCTGCTACTCGCCCAAGCTTCCCCCATTTCTCTTTCTCCCAAATACAGTCAGCTGATGTCCTAAATGAGCTGCAAAATCTGGACCCTTACAAATCAGCCGGGCTAGATAATCTGGACCCTTTCTTTCTAAAACTATCTGCTGAAATTGTTGCCACCCCTATTACTAGCCTCTTCAACCTCTCTTTCGTGTCGTCCGAGATCCCCAAAGATTGGAAAGCAGCTGCGGTTATCCCCCTCTTCAAAGGGGGGGACACCCTTGACCCTAACTGCTACAGACCTATATCTATCCTACCCTGCCTTTCTAAGGTCTTCGAAAGCCAAGTCAACAAACAGATTACCGACCATTTCGAATCCCACCACACCTTCTCCGCTATGCAATCTGGTTTCAGAGCTGGTCATGGGTGCACCTCAGCCACGCTCAAGGTCATAAACGACATCGTAACCGCCATCGATAGGAAACAATACTGTGCAGCCGTATTCATTGACCTGGCCAAGGCTTTTGACTCTGTCAATCACCACATCCTCATTGGCAGACTCGACAGCCTTGGTTTCTCTAATGATTGCCTCGCCTGGTTCACCAACTACTTCTCTGATCGAGTTCAGTGTGTCAAATCGGAGGGTCTGTTGTCCGGGCCTCTGGCAGTCTCTATGGGGGTGCCACAGGGTTCAATTCTTGGACCGACTCTCTTCTCTGTATACATCAATGATGTCGCTCTTGCTGCTGGTGATTCTCTGATCCACCTCTACGCAGACGACACTATTCTGTATACTTCTGGCCCTTCTTTTGACACTGTGTTAACAACTCTCCAGGCGAGCTTCAATGCCATACAACTCTCCTTCCGTGGCCTCCAACTGCTCTTAAATACAAGTAAAACCAAATGCATGCTCTTCAACCGATCGCTGCCTGCCCCTGCCCGCCTGTCCAACATCACTACTTTGGACGGTTCTGACTTAGAATATGTGGACAACTACAAATACCTAGGTGTCTGGTTAGACTGTAAACTCTCCTTCCAGACTCACATCAAACATCTCCAATCCAAAGTCAAATCTAGAATTGGCTTCCTATTCCGCAACAAAGCATCCTTTACTCATGCTGCCAAACATACCCTTGTAAAACTGACCATCCTACCAATCCTCGACTTCGGTGATGTCATTTACAAAATAGCCTCCAAAACCCTACTCAATAAATTGGATGCAGTCTATCACAGTGCCATCCGTTTTGTCACCAAAGCCCCATATACTACCCACCACTGCGACCTGTACACTCTCGTTGGCTGGCCCTCGCTTCATACTCGTCGCCAAACCCACTGGTTCCAGGTCATCTACAAGACCCTGCTAGGTAAAGTCCCCCCTTATCTCTGCTCGCTGGTCACCATAGCAGCACCTATCTGTAGCACGCGCTCCAGCAGGTATATCTCTCTAGTCACCCCCAAAACCAATTCTTCCTTTGGACGCCTCTCCTTCCAGTTCTCTGCTGCCAATGACTGGAACGAACTACAAAAATCTCTGAAATTGGAAACACCTATCTCCCTCACTAGCTTTAAGCACCAGCTGTCAGAGCAGCTCATAGATTACTGCACCTGTACATAACCCATCTACAATTTAGCCCAAACAACTACCTCTTTACCTACTGTATTTATTTTATTAATTTATTTTGCTCCTTTGCACCCCATTATTTTCTGTCTCTACTTTGCACTTTCTTCCGCTGCAAACCAACCATTCCAGGGTTTTTTTTTAGTTTTATTTTACTTGCTGTGTTGTGTTCAGTTCACCTCCATGGCCTTTTATATTTTTATTTATTTATTTTATTTATTTATACATATATTTGTTTGCCTTCACCTCCCTTATCTCACCTCACTTGCTCACATTGTATATAGACTTATTTTTTTTTCACTGTATTATTGACTATATGTTTGTTTTACTCCATGTGTAACTATGTGTTGTTGTATGTGTCGAACTGCTTTGCTTTATCTTGGCCAGGTCGCAATTGTAAATGAGAACGTGTTCTCAATTTGCCTACCTGGTTAAATAAAGGTTAAATAAAAAAATAAAAAAAAACTCAGTTGAGAATCAATCTTCAGGATGTTTTTCTCATATATATCCAATAACGTCCCAGACGGAGCATTTCTTCGTGTCTATCTAATGATTTGCAGACAAAGATATGACATACCCAAGTGTGTGGCCAAAAACTGGCAATATGACTGACCTGTCACTCCAAAGGCTCTCATTCGGTCCCACATCAGGCTAGACACCTCAATCCACGTTCTGCTGCCTGTTGACATATAGTGGAAGGCGTATGAAGTACATACAGATCCATAAATATAAGGCAATTGAATAGGTAATGCCTTTCACAGAGACCCATTTCAGAATTTTCACTTCCTGTTTGGAAGTTTGCCTGCCAAATTAGTTCTGTTTTACTCACAGATATAATTCAAACAGTTTTAGAAACTTCAGAGTGTTTTCTATCCAATAGTAATAATAATATGCATATCATATGATCTAGGACAGAGTACGAGGCCGTTTAATTTGGGCACCATTTTATCCAAAAGTGAAAATGGCGCCCCCTATTTCCAAGAGGTTTTAACATCTGTAATGTCCTGTTAAACCTCTCGGCGGGGTTGCCTTGCGAGGGGTAGAGGAGACGTTCTAGAATGACCAACACCTGAAAGCTTCTGGAGATTTCTGAAGAGCTCATTTTGGTCATGATGTAACTTTGACGGGTAATCAAACCTCGGGATGAAATCATTAAAGATGCGTTCGGCCTGGACCCATCCGGACTTGTTCTTTTGTGGGGTAAGCCTGAGCGAATCTTGTAAAATGATCTACCACTACTAGGATATACTCGTAGACACCTTGGCTGGTTTCCAGTTGCAGGTAATCAATACAGACAAGCTCTCGGGGAAAACTAGACTTGATGTTTCCCATGGGAGCTTGGACGTGGGTAACTGGTTTATTTTTGTTTTATACAAGGACATCTCGTGACAGAGGAATATATCTTTATTTTCATAAATGGCCAGTAAAATCGTTCCCTCGCGAGGTTAAGCACTCGTTCTGTAGCAAATGTCATCATGTAGATGCTTCCGTACAGTACTTACCAGGGAGAACAAGCTGTCCTTTCAAATGTCATCATGTAGATGCTTCCGTACAGTACTTACCAGGGAGAACAAGCTGTCCTTTCAAATGTCATCATGTAGATGCTTCCGTACAGTACTTACCAGGGAGAACAAGCTGTCCTTTCAAATGTCATCATGTAGATGCTTCCGTACAGTACTTACCAGGCAGAACAAGCTGTCCTTTCAAATGTCATCATGTAGATGCTTCTGTACAGTACTTACCAGGGAGAACAAGCTGTCCTTTCAAATGTCATCATGTAGATGCTTCCGTACAGTACTTACCAGGGAGAACAAGCTGTCCTTTCTCACCTGTCCTTCAATACAGTAATCCATCTTCCAAGTGAAGTTTACTCATGTAGTAATTTCCTTGTAAGCCCATTTGCTGTTCCTTGTGTGTCATTGTCAAGTGTCCTGTTGTCTTCTTTCAAACTGATTACTTCTCCAATGGCCTGGTCCTCTCGTTGTGCTTCAGTCTCAGACTCCAGTATCTACGCTGCAATTGACTCCAGCCCCCAGGCACATAGACTGTCTGTTATATCTGGTGTAATTCTCCTGTCTTATCCGGTGTCCTGTGTGAATTTTAAGTATGCTCCCTCCCCTCCTGAAGGACCTAAGCCCTAGGACCATGCCTCAGGACTACCTGGCCTGATGACTCCTTGAGGTACCCAGTCCACCTGGTCATGCTGCTGCTCCAGTTTCAACTGTTCTGCCTGCGGCTATGGAACCCTGACTTGTTTCACCGGACGTGCTACCTGTCCCAGACCTGCTGTTTTCGACTCTCTCTCTCTACCGCAACTGCTGTCTCTAACTCTGAATGCTCGGCTGTGAAAAGCCAACTGACATTTACTCCTGAGGTACTGACCTGTTGCACCCTCTACAACCACTGTGATTATTATTTGATCCTGTGGCCCATAATGTAGGCCGACTAAAGTGGCCTTCCATCAAAAACAATGGAGAAAAATGCATTCCATAACATTTTAACATGGAAGTAGCTGTTCTATCATTCAGCCTACAGTAGCAGCCAATATGTGGTGTTCAATGTAGACCTACATTCCATGAGATTTGAAAAACACATGCAGGACTTGACAGTAACCTGTTTATCCACTTGTCCTTCAGACAAGGAGGTGACTGAATGTGTTGTTTGATACAGGAAACCACTTTTATAAAATAAAATTCATTATTATTCTCGTACAATTATTACATAAATCAGACAAATTATGCTACGCCCTGCCTATTGGCTATCTAGCTAATTCAAGTCTCGCTCAAAATACAACACCGCCCCTTTAAGACATAAAAAAGCTCTTTACCTGACTGGCTTTTCAAAGGTGGCTAGAAATGCACACATTTTGTACTTTCGTAGGAAGCAACCCCTCCCCCATTGTTGACTAGAAAGTAGCTATAACTGGGCTAATAACTAGCTAACTAGCAAAACATACACAGGAAGCAACCCCTCCCCCATTGTTGACTAGAAAGTAGCTATAACTGGGCTAATAACTAGCTAACTAGCAAAACATACACAGGTGGCTACATGTAGCTCTCACTTTGATCTCAGAACAAGAGCATCTACTCCCGACCGCTCGTACTGTAGCATAAACACAGTGAACGGCACAGATCCATATATGGCAATGGCTATTTGCATATAGGCCTACTGCAGCTCTGATTGGTAATGGGGCACCGGTCTGTGTAGAGTCCAGGCTGAGTCCTTCCTGTCAATGGAATCCTACTCCAATGTGCTCTGCCTACAAGAACATCTCTTTGCACAGTTAGTTTTGTTTCGGTATGTTACATTCAAAGTGCCTAATATTGTGTTGATTTGAGCACAATTCCCACAGTAGAGTGAAACGTTGACAGTCTCAAAGGAGAGAACTCAAAGTTGAGTGAAGTTAAGTCTCGTGCTTCTGGGCAGACATTTATGCGTCTCTGTGTGATCTAGATTGTTTCCCCTCTGGTTGCGCATTTAACATGCAAATAGAAATTGGGTAAAACTGATTTGTTTCTCTGCATTAATGTCCCCGGCCACTAGGAGCGCCACCTCTGGGTGAGCAGTTTCCTGTTTGCTTATTTCCTTATACAGCTGACTGAGTGCGGTCTTAGTGCCAGCATCTGTCTGTGGTGGTAAATAAACAGCCACGAAAAATATAGATGAAAACTCTCTTGGCAACTAGTGTGGTCTACAGCTTATCATGAGATACTCTACTTCAGGCTAGCAAAAATCTAGAGACTTCCTTAGATATCGTGCACCTACGTTGCGAGCTACCATGACAAAGACCAAAGCTGGCGGGAGTACCGTTAAGGACAGTGGTGTCTCTCTGTCAAAGGTGAAGGATCTTTTAAATGAACAAAAAGAGACCTACAAGCAGTTGTTACAACAACAAGAAAATAGTTTCAAGTGTTTTGTCCAAATACTGGTGGAGTCAACTAATAACAGAATGGACGACCTGACCAGAGAGGTCCAGGACCAGAAGAACAGTTTGCAGTTCTCCCAGGGTCAGCTCAACGAGTTGAAACAGGAGAATGGCAAGACGACAGCAATCTGTATGTCATTGAGAGAGAGGACATCAGTTCTGTGTGTGAATCCATGATACCAATGACAGATAAATCAAGACTATCTCGAGGGACAATCAAGGCGAAACAACATGGTTGTGGACGGAATTGCAGAATCTCCACATGAGACCTGGACGGAGTCTGAGGACAAAGTGAGGGAAATGATTTCTGAGAAATTGAAGATGGACCACAGGAAGATTGAGGTGGAGTGCGCCCACAGGACTGGAAGACCCACCACCGGCCCAGGTGACAGGCCCAGGTGACAGGCCCAGGTGACAGGCCCAGGTGACAGGCCCAGGTGACAGGCCCAGGTGACAGGCCCAGGTGATAGGCCCAGGTGTTAGGCCCAGGTGACAGGCCCAGGTGACAGGCCCAGGTGATAGGCCCAGGTGACAGGCCCAGGTGACAGGCCCAGGCCGATAGTGGTCAAGTTCCTGAGGTTCAAGGACAAGGTAGCTGTTCTGGAAAGAGCCAAGAACTTGAGAGGAACGTAATATTTACACATGTTAAGTTTGCTGAAAATAAACACAGTTGACAGTGAGAGGACGTTTCTTTTTTTGCTGAGTTTAGATTCAATGGTTGTAAAGATGGAGAGAGGTCTAGACGTAATAAAGAGATGCTCTGCTTTTTTGACACCACACTCCATAAAGCAAGTTCTGCAGGCTCTAATTTTGTCAGATCTTGATTATTTTCCAGTCGTGTGGTCCAGTGCTGCAAGGAAAGACCTAGTTAAGCTGCAGCTGGCCCAGAACAGAGCGGCACATTCTGCTCTTCATTGTAATCAGAGGGCTGATATAAATACTATTCATGCCAGTCTCTCTTGGCTAAGAGTTGAGGAGAGACTGACTGTATCACTTCTTCTTTTTATAAGAAACATTAATGTGTTGAAAATCCCAAATTGTTTGCATAGTCAACTTACACACAGCTCTGACACACACTTATCCCACCAGGCATGCCACCAGGGGTCTTTTCACAGTCCCTAAATCCAGAACAAATTAAAGAAAGCGTACAGTATTATATGCTGGGGTGGCAGGTAGCCTAGTGATTAGAGCTTTGGGCCAGTAACCGAAAGGTTGCTAGATTGAATCCCCGAGCTGCCAAGGAAAAAACTGTCATTCTGCCCCCGAACAAGGCAGTTAACCCACTGTTCCTAGGTTGTCATTAAAAATAAGAATTTGTTCTTAACTGACTTGCCTAGTTAAATAAAAGTTAAACAAAAAAAGTATAGAGCCCTTTTTTTGCATTTTCCATCTCAAAGAAACAGCAAACCTGGTTTCACAAAACAGATAAAGCAACACCTCACAGCACAACGCCTCTCCCCTATTTGACCGAGATAGTTTGTGTGTAGTTTGTGTGTGTATTGATGTGTCGGCTACGTGTGTCTTTTTTTTAAATGTATGTAGTTCTGTCCTTGAACTGTTCTTGTCTATTGATGTTCTGTATTATGTCATTCTGTATTATGTGTCATGTTTTGTGTGGACCCCAGGAAAAGTAGCCGCTGCTTCTGCAACAGCTAATGGAGATCCTAATAAAATACCCCAAAAATACCAATATAGCATCTATGGACCAATGTGTCTCAACATTTTCCAGACCTACAACAATATTGACCAATGAACATTCAGATTGGCGTGACCTGGCACATAAATGCATATAAATCAGACATGGATATTGGTATTGTAACAAAACTTGGTACGCATGTTCCAAACACTGTCAAGAATTAACATATGCACACACTGTCCTCTACTCACATCGACCACACGGTGGCGCTATAACGGGCAAATTACATCACTTGATCTGTTTGATTTGATAGTGATGGACACATTTCACTTTACATCTGGCAAGAAGAGCTCTTAGAGATTATACCTACGCCTTTGTTGGCAGGAAACATTTTATTGGTGTAGCCGGCTATATTGTGGGAGGGTTACTTTCCGTTGCCAGAACGGTACACAACCCAGGGAGTCCAACCAATACACACACTCTCAATGTTGTTTAACAAAGCTAACTTAGAGGTATCAGTCAGGTTAGCTGTCCTCTACCTACTGGCTTAGAGGTATCCGCCAGGTTAGCTGTCCTCTACCTACTGGCTTAGAGGTATCAGTCAGGTTAGCTGTCCTCTACTTTACCTACTGACTTAGAGGTATCAGTCAGGTTAGCTGTCCTCTACCTACTGACTTAGAGGTATCCGCCAGGTTAGCTGTCCTCTACCTACTGACTTAGAGGTATCAGCCAGGTTAGCTGTCCTCTACCTACTGACTTAGAGGTATCCGCCAGGTTAGCTGTCCTCTACCTACTGGCTTAGAGGTATCAGTCAGGTTAGCTGTCCTCTACTTTACCTACTGACTTAGAGGTATCAGTCAGGTTAGCTGTCCTCAACTTTACCTACTGACTTAGAGGTATCAGTCAGGTTAGCTGTCCTCTACCTACTGACTTAGAGGTATCAGTCAGGTTAGCTGTCCTCTACTCTACCTACTGACTTAGAGGTATCAGTCAGGTTAGCTGTCCTCTACTCTACCTACTGACTTAGAGGTATCAGTCAGGTTAGCTGTCCTCTACCTACTGACTTAGAGGTATCAGTCAGGTTAGCTGTCCTCTACTCTACCTACTGACTTAGAGGTATCAGTCAGGTTAGCTGTCCTCTACTCTACCTACTGACTTAGAGGTATCAGTCAGGTTAGCTGTCCTCTACCTACTGACTTAGAGGTATCAGTCAGGTTAGCTGTCCTCTACCTACTGACTTAGAGGTATCAGTCAGGTTAGCTGTCCTCTACCTACTGACTTAGAGGTATCAGTCAGGTTAGCTGTCCTCTACCTACTGACTTAGAGGTATCAGTCAGGTTAGCTGTCCTCTACCTACTGGCTTAGAGGTATCAGTCAGGTTAGCTGTCCTCTACTCTACCTACTGGCTTAGAGGTATCAGCCAGGTTAGCTGTCCTCTACCTACTGACTTAGAGGTATCAGTCAGGTTAGCTGTCCTCTACTTTACCTACTGACTTAGAGGTATCAGTCAGGTTAGCTGTCCTCTACTTTACCTACTGACTTAGAGGTATCAGTCAGGTTAGCTGTCTTCTACCTACTGACTTAGAGGTATCAGTCAGGTTAGCTGTCCTCTACCTACTGGCTTAGAGGTATCCGCCAGGTTAGCTGTCCTCTACCTACTGGCTTAGAGGTATCAGTCAGGTTAGCTGTCCTCTACCTACTGACTTAGAGGTATCAGCCAGGTTAGCTGTCCTCTACCTACTGGCTTAGAGATATCAGTCAGGTTAGCTGTCCTCTACATTACCTACTGACTTAGAGGTATCAGTCAGGTTAGCTGTCCTCTACTTTACCTACTGACTTAGAGGTATCAGTCAGGTTAGCTGTCCTCTACTTTACCTACTGACTTAGAGGTATCAGTCAGGTTAGCTGTCCTCTACTTTACCTACTGGCTTAGAGGTATCAGCCAGGTTAGCTGTCCTCTACCTACTGGCTTAGAGGTATCAGTCAGGTTAGCTGTCCTCTACCTACTGACTTAGAGGTATCAGTCAGGTTAGCTGTCCTCTACCTACTGGCTTAGAGGTATCAGTCAGGTTAGCTGTCCTCTACCTACTGACTTAGAGGTATCAGTCAGGTTAGCTGTCCTCTACCTACTGGCTTAGAGGTATCAGTCAGGTTAGCTGTCCTCTACTCTACCTACTGACTTAGAGGTATCAGCCAGGTTAGCTGTCCTCTACCTACTGGCTTAGAGGTATCAGCCAGGTTAGCTGTCCTCTACCTACTGACTTAGAGGTATCAGTCAGGTTAGCTGTCCTCTACTTTACCTACTGGCTTAGAGGTATCAGTCAGGTTAGCTGTCCTCTACTCTACCTACTGACTTAGAGGTATCAGTCAGGTTAGCTGTCCTCTACTTTACCTACTGACTTAGAGGTATCAGTCAGGTTAGCTGTCCTCTACCTACTGGCTTAGAGGTATCAGTCAGGTTAGCTGTCCTCTACTTTACCTACTAGCTTAGAGGTATCAGCCAGGTTAGCTGTCCTCTACCTACTGGCTTAGAGGTATCAGTCAGGTTAGCTGTCCTCTACTTTACCTACTGACTTAGAGGTATCAGTCAGGTTAGCTGTCCTCTACTTTACCTACTGGCTTAGAGGTATCAGTCAGGTTAGCTGTCCTCTACTCTACCTACTGACTTAGAGGTATCAGTCAGGTTAGCTGTCCTCTACTTTACCTACTGACTTAGAGGTATCAGTCAGGTTAGCTGTCCTCTACCTACTGACTTAGAGGTATCAGCCAGGTTAGCTGTCCTCTACTTTACCTACTGACTTAGAGGTATCAGTCAGGTTAGCTGTCCTCTACTCTACCTACTGACTTAGAGGTATCAGTCAGGTTAGCTGTCCTCTACTTTACCTACTGACTTAGAGGTATCAGTCAGGTTAGCTGTCCTCTACCTACTGACTTAGAGGTATCAGCCAGGTTAGCTGTCCTCTACTTTACCTACTGACTTAGAGGTATCAGTCAGGTTAGCTGTCCTCTACTCTACCTACTGACTTAGAGGTATCAGTCAGGTTAGCTGTCCTCTACCTACTGGCTTAGAGGTATCAGTCAGGTTAGCTGTCCTCTACCTACTGACTTAGAGGTATCAGTCAGGTTAGCTGTCCTCTACTTTACCTACTGACATAGAGGTATCAGTCAGGTTAGCTGTCCTCTACCTACTGGCTTAGAGGTATCAGTCAGGTTAGCTGTCCTCTACCTACTGGCTTAGAGGTATCAGTCAGGTTAGCTGTCCTCTACTTTACCTACTGACATAGAGGTATCAGTCAGGTTAGCTGTCCTCTACCTACTGACTTAGAGGTATCAGTCAGGTTAGCTGTCCTCTACTTTACCTACTGACATAGAGGTATCAGTCAGGTTAGCTGTCCTCTACCTACTGGCTTAGAGGTATCAGTCAGGTTAGCTGTCCTTTACTTTACCTACTGGCTTAGAGGTATCAGTCAGGTTAGCTGTCCTCTACCTACTGACTTAGAGGTATCAGTCAGGTTAGCTGTCCTCTACTCTACCTACTGACTTAGAGGTATCAGTCAGGTTAGCTGTCCTCTACTCTACCTACTGGATTAGAGGTATCAGTCAGGTTAGCTGTCCTCTACTCTACCTACTGACTTAGAGGTATCAGTCAGGTTAGCTGTCCTCTACCTACTGACTTAGAGGTATCAGTCAGGTTAGCTGTCCTCTACTCTACCTACTGACTTAGAGGTATCAGTCAGGTTAGCTGTCCTCTACTTTACCTACTGACTTAGAGGTATCAGTCAGGTTAGCTGTCCTCTACTTTACCTACTGGCTTAGAGGTATCAGCCAGGTTAGCTGTCCTCTACCTACTGGCTTAGAGGTATCAGTCAGGTTAGCTGTCCTCTACCTACTGACTTAGAGGTATCAGTCAGGTTAGCTGTCCTCTACCTACTGGCTTAGAGGTATCAGTCAGGTTAGCTGTCCTCTACTCTACCTACTGACTTAGAGGTATCAGCCAGGTTAGCTGTCCTCTACCTACTGGCTTAGAGGTATCAGCCAGGTTAGCTGTCCTCTACCTACTGACTTAGAGGTATCAGTCAGGTTAGCTGTCCTCTACTTTACCTACTGGCTTAGAGGTATCAGTCAGGTTAGCTGTCCTCTACTCTACCTACTGACTTAGAGGTATCAGTCAGGTTAGCTGTCCTCTACTTTACCTACTGACTTAGAGGTATCAGTCAGGTTAGCTGTCCTCTACCTACTGGCTTAGAGGTATCAGTCAGGTTAGCTGTCCTCTACTTTACCTACTAGCTTAGAGGTATCAGCCAGGTTAGCTGTCCTCTACCTACTGGCTTAGAGGTATCAGTCAGGTTAGCTGTCCTCTACTTTACCTACTGACTTAGAGGTATCAGTCAGGTTAGCTGTCCTCTACTTTACCTACTGGCTTAGAGGTATCAGTCAGGTTAGCTGTCCTCTACTCTACCTACTGACTTAGAGGTATCAGTCAGGTTAGCTGTCCTCTACTTTACCTACTGACTTAGAGGTATCAGTCAGGTTAGCTGTCCTCTACCTACTGACTTAGAGGTATCAGCCAGGTTAGCTGTCCTCTACTTTACCTACTGACTTAGAGGTATCAGTCAGGTTAGCTGTCCTCTACTCTACCTACTGACTTAGAGGTATCAGTCAGGTTAGCTGTCCTCTACTTTACCTACTGACTTAGAGGTATCAGTCAGGTTAGCTGTCCTCTACCTACTGACTTAGAGGTATCAGCCAGGTTAGCTGTCCTCTACTTTACCTACTGACTTAGAGGTATCAGTCAGGTTAGCTGTCCTCTACTCTACCTACTGACTTAGAGGTATCAGTCAGGTTAGCTGTCCTCTACCTACTGGCTTAGAGGTATCAGTCAGGTTAGCTGTCCTCTACCTACTGACTTAGAGGTATCAGTCAGGTTAGCTGTCCTCTACTTTACCTACTGACATAGAGGTATCAGTCAGGTTAGCTGTCCTCTACCTACTGGCTTAGAGGTATCAGTCAGGTTAGCTGTCCTCTACCTACTGGCTTAGAGGTATCAGTCAGGTTAGCTGTCCTCTACTTTACCTACTGACATAGAGGTATCAGTCAGGTTAGCTGTCCTCTACCTACTGACTTAGAGGTATCAGTCAGGTTAGCTGTCCTCTACTTTACCTACTGACATAGAGGTATCAGTCAGGTTAGCTGTCCTCTACCTACTGGCTTAGAGGTATCAGTCAGGTTAGCTGTCCTTTACTTTACCTACTGGCTTAGAGGTATCAGTCAGGTTAGCTGTCCTCTACCTACTGACTTAGAGGTATCAGTCAGGTTAGCTGTCCTCTACTCTACCTACTGACTTAGAGGTATCAGTCAGGTTAGCTGTCCTCTACTCTACCTACTGGATTAGAGGTATCAGTCAGGTTAGCTGTCCTCTACTCTACCTACTGACTTAGAGGTATCAGTCAGGTTAGCTGTCCTCTACCTACTGACTTAGAGGTATCAGTCAGGTTAGCTGTCCTCTACTCTACCTACTGACTTAGAGGTATCAGTCAGGTTAGCTGTCCTCTACTCTACCTACTGGCTTAGAGGTATCAGTCAGGTTAGCTGTCCTCTACTCTACCTACTGACTTAGAGGTATCAGTCAGGTTAGCTGTCCTCTACTCTACCTACTGGCTTAGAGGTATCAGCCAGGTTAGCTGTCCTCTACCTACTGACTTAGAGGTATCAGTCAGGTTAGCTGTCCTCAACTTTACCTACTGGCTTAGAGGTATCAGTCAGGTTAGCTGTCCTCTACTCTACCTACTGACTTAGAGGTATCAGTCAGGTTAGCTGTCCTCTACTTTACCTACTGACTTAGAGGTATCAGTCAGGTTAGCTGTCCTCTACCTACTGGCTTAGAGGTATCAGTCAGGTTAGCTGTCCTCTACTTTACCTACTAGCTTAGAGGTATCAGCCAGGTTAGCTGTCCTCTACCTACTGGCTTAGAGGTATCAGTCAGGTTAGCTGTCCTCTACTTTACCTACTGACTTAGAGGTATCAGTCAGGTTAGCTGTCCTCTACTTTACCTACTGGCTTAGAGGTATCAGTCAGGTTAGCTGTCCTCTACTCTACCTACTGACTTAGAGGTATCAGTCAGGTTAGCTGTCCTCTACTTTACCTACTGACTTAGAGGTATCAGTCAGGTTAGCTGTCCTCTACCTACTGACTTAGAGGTATCAGCCAGGTTAGCTGTCCTCTACTTTACCTACTGACTTAGAGGTATCAGTCAGGTTAGCTGTCCTCTACTCTACCTACTGACTTAGAGGTATCAGTCAGGTTAGCTGTCCTCTACTTTACCTACTGACTTAGAGGTATCAGTCAGGTTAGCTGTCCTCTACCTACTGACTTAGAGGTATCAGCCAGGTTAGCTGTCCTCTACTTTACCTACTGACTTAGAGGTATCAGTCAGGTTAGCTGTCCTCTACTCTACCTACTGACTTAGAGGTATCAGTCAGGTTAGCTGTCCTCTACCTACTGGCTTAGAGGTATCAGTCAGGTTAGCTGTCCTCTACCTACTGACTTAGAGGTATCAGTCAGGTTAGCTGTCCTCTACTTTACCTACTGACATAGAGGTATCAGTCAGGTTAGCTGTCCTCTACCTACTGGCTTAGAGGTATCAGTCAGGTTAGCTGTCCTCTACCTACTGGCTTAGAGGTATCAGTCAGGTTAGCTGTCCTCTACTTTACCTACTGACATAGAGGTATCAGTCAGGTTAGCTGTCCTCTACCTACTGACTTAGAGGTATCAGTCAGGTTAGCTGTCCTCTACTTTACCTACTGACATAGAGGTATCAGTCAGGTTAGCTGTCCTCTACCTACTGGCTTAGAGGTATCAGTCAGGTTAGCTGTCCTTTACTTTACCTACTGGCTTAGAGGTATCAGTCAGGTTAGCTGTCCTCTACCTACTGACTTAGAGGTATCAGTCAGGTTAGCTGTCCTCTACTCTACCTACTGACTTAGAGGTATCAGTCAGGTTAGCTGTCCTCTACTCTACCTACTGGATTAGAGGTATCAGTCAGGTTAGCTGTCCTCTACTCTACCTACTGACTTAGAGGTATCAGTCAGGTTAGCTGTCCTCTACCTACTGACTTAGAGGTATCAGTCAGGTTAGCTGTCCTCTACTCTACCTACTGACTTAGAGGTATCAGTCAGGTTAGCTGTCCTCTACTCTACCTACTGGCTTAGAGGTATAAGTCAGGTTAGCTGTCCTCTACCTACTGGCTTAGAGGTATCAGTCAGGTTAGCTGTCCTCTACCTACTGACTTAGAGGTATCAGTCAGGTTAGCTGTCCTCTACTCTACCTACTGACTTAGAGGTATCAGTCAGGTTAGCTGTCCTCTACCTACTGGCTTAGAGGTATCAGTCAGGTTAGCTGTCCTCTACCTACTGACTTAGAGGTATCAGTCAGGTTAGCTGTCCTCTACTCTACCTACTGACTTAGAGGTATCAGTCAGGTTAGCTGTCCTCTACCTACTGACTTAGAGGTATCAGTCAGGTTAGCTGTCCTCTACTCTACCTACTGACTTAGAGGTATCAGTCAGGTTAGCTGTCCTCTACTTTACCTACTGACTTAGAGGTATCAGTCAGGTTAGCTGTCCTCTACCTACTGACTTAGAGGTATCAGCCAGGTTAGCTGTCCTCTACTTTACCTACTGACTTAGAGGTATCAGTCAGGTTAGCTGTCCTCTACTCTACCTACTGACTTAGAGGTATCAGTCAGGTTAGCTGTCCTCTACTTTACCTACTGACTTAGAGGTATCAGTCAGGTTAGCTGTCCTCTACCTACTGACTTAGAGGTATCAGTCAGGTTAGCTGTCCTCTACTTTACCTACTGACTTAGAGGTATCAGTCAGGTTAGCTGTCCTCTACTTTACCTACTGACTTAGAGGTATCAGTCAGGTTAGCTGTCTTCTACCTACTGACTTAGAGGTATCAGTCAGGTTAGCTGTCCTCTACCTACTGGCTTAGAGGTATCCGCCAGGTTAGCTGTCCTCTACCTACTGGCTTAGAGGTATCAGTCAGGTTAGCTGTCCTCTACCTACTGACTTAGAGGTATCAGCCAGGTTAGCTGTCCTCTACCTACTGGCTTAGAGGTATCAGTCAGGTTAGCTGTCCTCTACATTACCTACTGACTTAGAGGTATCAGTCAGGTTAGCTGTCCTCTACTTTACCTACTGACTTAGAGGTATCAGTCAGGTTAGCTGTCCTCTACTTTACCTACTGACTTAGAGGTATCAGTCAGGTTAGCTGTCCTCTACTTTACCTACTGGCTTAGAGGTATCAGCCAGGTTAGCTGTCCTCTACCTACTGGCTTAGAGGTATCAGTCAGGTTAGCTGTCCTCTACCTACTGACTTAGAGGTATCAGTCAGGTTAGCTGTCCTCTACCTACTGGCTTAGAGGTATCAGTCATGTTAGCTGTCCTCTACCTACTGACTTAGAGGTATCAGTCAGGTTAGCTGTCCTCTACCTACTGGCTTAGAGGTATCAGCCAGGTTAGCTGTCCTCTACCTACTGACTTAGAGGTATCAGTCAGGTTAGCTGTCCTCTACTCTACCTACTGACTTAGAGGTATCAGCCAGGTTAGCTGTCCTCTACCTACTGGCTTAGAGGTATCAGCCAGGTTAGCTGTCCTCTACCTACTGACTTAGAGGTATCAGTCAGGTTAGCTGTCCTCTACTTTACCTACTGGCTTAGAGGTATCAGTCAGGTTAGCTGTCCTCTACTCTACCTACTGACTTAGAGGTATCAGTCAGGTTAGCTGTCCTCTACTTTACCTACTGACTTAGAGGTATCAGTCAGGTTAGCTGTCCTCTACCTACTGGCTTAGAGGTATCAGTCAGGTTTGCTGTCCTCTACTTTACCTACTGGCTTAGAGGTATCAGCCAGGTTAGCTGTCCTCTACCTACTGGCTTAGAGGTATCAGTCAGTTTAGCTGTCCTCTACTTTACCTACTGACTTAGAGGTATCAGTCAGGTTAGCTGTCCTCTACTTTACCTACTGGCTTAGAGGTATCAGTCAGGTTAGCTGTCCTCTACTCTACGTACTGACTTAGAGGTATCAGTCAGGTTAGCTGTCCTCTACTTTACCTACTGACTTAGAGGTATCAGTCAGGTTAGCTGTCCTCTACCTACTGACTTAGAGGTATCAGCCAGGTTAGCTGTCCTCTACTTTACCTACTGACTTAGAGGTATCAGTCAGGTTAGCTGTCCTCTACTCTACCTACTGACTTAGAGGTATCAGTCAGGTTAGCTGTCCTCTACTTTACCTACTGACTTAGAGGTATCAGTCAGGTTAGCTGTCCTCTACCTACTGACTTAGAGGTATCAGCCAGGTTAGCTGTCCTCTACTTTACCTACTGACTTAGAGGTATCAGTCAGGTTAGCTGTCCTCTACTCTACCTACTGACTTAGAGGTATCAGTCAGGTTAGCTGTCCTCTACCTACTGGCTTAGAGGTATCAGTCAGGTTAGCTGTCCTCTACCTACTGACTTAGAGGTATCAGTCAGGTTAGCTGTCCTCTACTTTACCTACTGACATAGAGGTATCAGTCAGGTTAGCTGTCCTCTACCTACTGGCTTAGAGGTATCAGTCAGGTTAGCTGTCCTCTACCTACTGGCTTAGAGGTATCAGTCAGGTTAGCTGTCCTCTACTTTACCTACTGACATAGAGGTATCAGTCAGGTTAGCTGTCCTCTACCTACTGACTTAGAGGTATCAGTCAGGTTAGCTGTCCTCTACTTTACCTACTGACATAGAGGTATCAGTCAGGTTAGCTGTCCTCTACCTACTGGCTTAGAGGTATCAGTCAGGTTAGCTGTCCTTTACTTTACCTACTGGCTTAGAGGTATCAGTCAGGTTAGCTGTCCTCTACCTACTGACTTAGAGGTATCAGTCAGGTTAGCTGTCCTCTACTCTACCTACTGACTTAGAGGTATCAGTCAGGTTAGCTGTCCTCTACTCTACCTACTGACTTAGAGGTATCAGTGAGGTTAGCTGTCCTCTACCTACTGACTTAGAGGTATCAGTCAGGTTAGCTGTCCTCTACTCTACCTACTGACTTAGAGGTATCAGTCAGGTTAGCTGTCCTCTACCTACTGGCTTAGAGGTATCAGTCAGGTTAGCTGTCCTCTACCTACTGACTTAGAGGTATCAGTCACGTTAGCTGTCCTCTACTCTACCTACTGACTTAGAGGTATCAGTCAGGTTAGCTGTCCTCTACCTACTGACTTAGAGGTATCAGTCAGGTTAGCTGTCCTCTACTCTACCTACTGACTTAGAGGTATCAGTCAGGTTAGCTGTCCTCTACTTTACCTACTGACTTAGAGGTATCAGTCAGGTTAGCTGTCCTCTACCTACTGACTTAGAGGTATCAGCCAGGTTAGCTGTCCTCTACTTTACCTACTGACTTAGAGGTATCAGTCAGGTTAGCTGTCCTCTACTCTACCTACTGACTTAGAGGTATCAGTCAGGTTAGCTGTCCTCTACTTTACCTACTGACTTAGAGGTATCAGTCAGGTTAGCTGTCCTCTACCTACTGACTTAGAGGTATCAGCCAGGTTAGCTGTCCTCTACTTTACCTACTGACTTAGAGGTATCAGTCAGGTTAGCTGTCCTCTACTCTACCTACTGACTTAGAGGTATCAGTCAGGTTAGCTGTCCTCTACTTACTGGCTTAGAGGTATCAGTCAGGTTAGCTGTCCTCTACCTACTGACTTAGAGGTATCAGTCAGGTTAGCTGTCCTCTACTTTACCTACTGACATAGAGGTATCAGTCAGGTTAGCTGTCCTCTACCTACTGGCTTAGAGGTATCAGTCAGGTTAGCTGTCCTCTACCTACTGGCTTAGAGGTATCAGTCAGGTTAGCTGTCCTCTACTTTACCTACTGGCTTAGAGGTATCAGTCAGGTTAGCTGTCCTCTACCTACTGACTTAGAGGTATCAGCCAGGTTAGCTGTCCTCTACTCTACCTACTGGCTTAGAGGTATCAGTCAGGTTAGCTGTCCTCTACCTACTGGATTAGAGGTATCAGTCAGGTTAGCTGTCCTCTACTCTACCTACTGACTTAGAGGTATCAGTCAGGTTAGCTGTCCTCTACCTACTGACTTAGAGGTATCAGTCAGGTTAGCTGTCCTCTACTCTACCTACTGACTTAGAGGTATCAGTCAGGTTAGCTGTCCTCTACCTACTGACTTAGAGGTATCAGTCAGGTTAGCTGTCCTCTACCTACTGGCTTAGAGGTATCAGTCATGTTAGCTGTCCTCTACCTACTGACTTAGAGGTATCAGTCAGGTTAGCTGTCCTCTACCTACTGACTTAGAGGTATCAGTCAGGTTAGCTGTCCTCTACCTACTGACTTAGAGGTATCAGTCAGGTTAGCTGTCCTCTACTCTACCTACTGACTTAGAGGTATCAGCCAGGTTAGCTGTCCTCTACCTACTGGCTTAGAGGTATCAGCCAGGTTAGCTGTCCTCTACCTACTGACTTAGAGGTATCAGTCAGGTTAGCTGTCCTCTACTTTACCTACTGGCTTAGAGGTATCAGTCAGGTTAGCTGTCCTCTACTCTACCTACTGACTTAGAGGTATCAGTCAGGTTAGCTGTCCTCTACTTTACCTACTGACTTAGAGGTATCAGTCAGGTTAGCTGTCCTCTACCTACTGGCTTAGAGGTATCAGTCAGGTTAGCTGTCCTCTACTTTACCTACTGGCTTAGAGGTATCAGCCAGGTTAGCTGTCCTCTACCTACTGGCTTAGAGGTATCAGTCAGGTTAGCTGTCCTCTACTTTACCTACTGACTTAGAGGTATCAGTCAGGTTAGCTGTCCTCTACTTTACCTACTGGCTTAGAGGTATCAGTCAGGTTAGCTGTCCTCTACTCTACGTACTGACTTAGAGGTATCAGTCAGGTTAGCTGTCCTCTACTTTACCTACTGACTTAGAGGTATCAGTCAGGTTAGCTGTCCTCTACCTACTGACTTAGAGGTATCAGCCAGGTTAGCTGTCCTCTACTTTACCTACTGACTTAGAGGTATCAGTCAGGTTAGCTGTCCTCTACTCTACCTACTGACTTAGAGGTATCAGTCAGGTTAGCTGTCCTCTACTCTACCTACTGACTTAGAGGTATCAGTCAGGTTAGCTGTCCTCTACCTACTGGCTTAGAGGTATCAGCCAGGTTAGCTGTCCTCTACCTACTGACTTAGAGGTATCAGTCAGGTTAGCTGTCCTCTACTTTACCTACTGACATAGAGGTATCAGTCAGGTTAGCTGTCCTCTACTCTATCTACTGGCTTAGAGGTATAAGTCAGGTTAGCTGTCCTCTACCTACTGGCTTAGAGGTATCAGTCAGGTTAGCTGTCCTCTACCTACTGACTTAGAGGTATCAGTCAGGTTAGCTGTCCTCTACTCTACCTACTGACTTAGAGGTATCAGTCAGGTTAGCTGTCCTCTACCTACTGGCTTAGAGGTATCAGTCAGGTTAGCTGTCCTCTACCTACTGACTTAGAGGTATCAGTCAGGTTAGCTGTCCTCTACTCTACCTACTGACTTAGAGGTATCAGTCAGGTTAGCTGTCCTCTACCTACTGACTTAGAGGTATCAGTCAGGTTAGCTGTCCTCTACTCTACCTACTGACTTAGAGGTATCAGTCAGGTTAGCTGTCCTCTACTTTACCTACTGACTTAGAGGTATCAGTCAGGTTAGCTGTCCTCTACCTACTGACTTAGAGGTATCAGCCAGGTTAGCTGTCCTCTACTTTACCTACTGACTTAGAGGTATCAGTCAGGTTAGCTGTCCTCTACTCTACCTACTGACTTAGAGGTATCAGTCAGGTTAGCTGTCCTCTACTTTACCTACTGACTTAGAGGTATCAGTCAGGTTAGCTGTCCTCTACCTACTGACTTAGAGGTATCAGCCAGGTTAGCTGTCCTCTACTTTACCTACTGACTTAGAGGTATCAGTCAGGTTAGCTGTCCTCTACTCTACCTACTGACTTAGAGGTATCAGTCAGGTTAGCTGTCCTCTACTTACTGGCTTAGAGGTATCAGTCAGGTTAGCTGTCCTCTACCTACTGACTTAGAGGTATCAGTCAGGTTAGCTGTCCTCTACTTTACCTACTGACATAGAGGTATCAGTCAGGTTAGCTGTCCTCTACCTACTGGCTTAGAGGTATCAGTCAGGTTAGCTGTCCTCTACTTTACCTACTGGCTTAGAGGTATCAGTCAGGTTAGCTGTCCTCTACCTACTGACTTAGAGGTATCAGCCAGGTTAGCTGTCCTCTACTCTACCTACTGGCTTAGAGGTATCAGTCAGGTTAGCTGTCCTCTACCTACTGGATTAGAGGTATCAGTCAGGTTAGCTGTCCTCTACTCTACCTACTGACTTAGAGGTATCAGTCAGGTTAGCTGTCCTCTACCTACTGACTTAGAGGTATCAGTCAGGTTAGCTGTCCTCTACTCTACCTACTGACTTAGAGGTATCAGTCAGGTTAGCTGTCCTCTACCTACTGACTTAGAGGTATCAGTCAGGTTAGCTGTCCTCTACCTACTGACTTAGAGGTATCAGTCAGGTTAGCTGTCCTCTACCTACTGACTTAGAGGTATCAGTCAGGTTAGCTGTCCTCTACCTACTGACTTAGAGGTATCAGTCAGGTTAGCTGTCCTCTACTCTACCTACTGACTTAGAGGTATCAGCCAGGTTAGCTGTCCTCTACCTACTGGCTTAGAGGTATCAGCCAGGTTAGCTGTCCTCTACCTACTGACTTAGAGGTATCAGTCAGGTTAGCTGTCCTCTACTTTACCTACTGGCTTAGAGGTATCAGTCAGGTTAGCTGTCCTCTACTCTACCTACTGACTTAGAGGTATCAGTCAGGTTAGCTGTCCTCTACTTTACCTACTGACTTAGAGGTATCAGTCAGGTTAGCTGTCCTCTACCTACTGGCTTAGAGGTATCAGTCAGGTTAGCTGTCCTCTACTTTACCTACTGGCTTAGAGGTATCAGCCAGGTTAGCTGTCCTCTACCTACTGACTTAGAGGTATCAGTCAGGTTAGCTGTCCTCTACCTACTGACTTAGAGGTATCAGTCAGGTTAGCTGTCCTCTACCTACTGACTTAGAGGTATCAGTCAGGTTAGCTGTCCTCTACCTACTGACTTAGAGGTATCAGTCAGGTTAGCTGTCCTCTACTCTACCTACTGACTTAGAGGTATCAGCCAGGTTAGCTGTCCTCTACCTACTGGCTTAGAGGTATCAGCCAGGTTAGCTGTCCTCTACCTACTGACTTAGAGGTATCAGTCAGGTTAGCTGTCCTCTACTTTACCTACTGGCTTAGAGGTATCAGTCAGGTTAGCTGTCCTCTACTCTACCTACTGACTTAGAGGTATCAGTCAGGTTAGCTGTCCTCTACTTTACCTACTGACTTAGAGGTATCAGTCAGGTTAGCTGTCCTCTACCTACTGGCTTAGAGGTATCAGTCAGGTTAGCTGTCCTCTACTTTACCTACTGGCTTAGAGGTATCAGCCAGGTTAGCTGTCCTCTACCTACTGGCTTAGAGGTATCAGTCAGGTTAGCTGTCCTCTACTTTACCTACTGGCTTAGAGGTATCAGTCAGGTTAGCTGTCCTCTACTCTACGTACTGACTTAGAGGTATCAGTCAGGTTAGCTGTCCTCTACTTTACCTACTGACTTAGAGGTATCAGTCAGGTTAGCTGTCCTCTACCTACTGACTTAGAGGTATCAGCCAGGTTAGCTGTCCTCTACTTTACCTACTGACTTAGAGGTATCAGTCAGGTTAGCTGTCCTCTACTCTACCTACTGACTTAGAGGTATCAGTCAGGTTAGCTGTCCTCTACTCTACCTACTGACTTAGAGGTATCAGTCAGGTTAGCTGTCCTCTACCTACTGGCTTAGAGGTATCAGCCAGGTTAGCTGTCCTCTACCTACTGACTTAGAGGTATCAGTCAGGTTAGCTGTCCTCTACTTTACCTACTGACATAGAGGTATCAGTCAGGTTAGCTGTCCTCTACCTACTGGCTTAGAGGTATCAGTCAGGTTAGCTGTCCTCTACCTACTGGCTTAGAGGTATCAGTCAGGTTAGCTGTCCTCTACTTTACCTACTGACATAGAGGTATCAGTCAGGTTAGCTGTCCTCTACCTACTGACTTAGAGGTATCAGTCAGGTTAGCTGTCCTCTACTTTACCTACTGACATAGAGGTATCAGTCAGGTTAGCTGTCCTCTACCTACTGGCTTAGAGGTATCAGTCAGGTTAGCTGTCCTTTACTTTACCTACTGGCTTAGAGGTATCAGTCAGGTTAGCTGTCCTCTACCTACTGACTTAGAGGTATCAGTCAGGTTAGCTGTCCTCTACTCTACCTACTGACTTAGAGGTATCAGTCAGGTTAGCTGTCCTCTACTCTACCTACTGGATTAGAGGTATCAGTCAGGTTAGCTGTCCTCTACTCTACCTACTGACTTAGAGGTATCAGTCAGGTTAGCTGTCCTCTACCTACTGACTTAGAGGTATCAGTCAGGTTAGCTGTCCTCTACTCTACCTACTGACTTAGAGGTATCAGTCAGGTTAGCTGTCCTCTACTCTACCTACTGGCTTAGAGGTATAAGTCAGGTTAGCTGTCCTCTACCTACTGGCTTAGAGGTATCAGTCAGGTTAGCTGTCCTCTACCTACTGACTTAGAGGTATCAGTCAGGTTAGCTGTCCTCTACTCTACCTACTGACTTAGAGGTATCAGTCAGGTTAGCTGTCCTCTACCTACTGGCTTAGAGGTATCAGTCAGGTTAGCTGTCCTCTACCTACTGACTTAGAGGTATCAGTCAGGTTAGCTGTCCTCTACTCTACCTACTGACTTAGAGGTATCAGTCAGGTTAGCTGTCCTCTACTTTACCTACTGACTTAGAGGTATCAGTCAGGTTAGCTGTCCTCTACCTACTGACTTAGAGGTATCAGTCAGGTTAGCTGTCCTCTACTCTACCTACTGACTTAGAGGTATCAGTCAGGTTAGCTGTCCTCTACTTTACCTACTGACTTAGAGGTATCAGTCAGGTTAGCTGTCCTCTACCTACTGACTTAGAGGTATCAGCCAGGTTAGCTGTCCTCTACTTTACCTACTGACTTAGAGGTATCAGTCAGGTTAGCTGTCCTCTACTCTACCTACTGACTTAGAGGTATCAGTCAGGTTAGCTGTCCTCTACTTTACCTACTGACTTAGAGGTATCAGTCAGGTTAGCTGTCCTCTACCTACTGACTTAGAGGTATCAGCCAGGTTAGCTGTCCTCTACTTTACCTACTGACTTAGAGGTATCAGTCAGGTTAGCTGTCCTCTACTCTACCTACTGACTTAGAGGTATCAGTCAGGTTAGCTGTCCTCTACTTACTGGCTTAGAGGTATCAGTCAGGTTAGCTGTCCTCTACCTACTGACTTAGAGGTATCAGTCAGGTTAGCTGTCCTCTACTTTACCTACTGACATAGAGGTATCAGTCAGGTTAGCTGTCCTCTACCTACTGGCTTAGAGGTATCAGTCAGGTTAGCTGTCCTCTACCTACTGGCTTAGAGGTATCAGTCAGGTTAGCTGTCCTCTACTTTACCTACTGGCTTAGAGGTATCAGTCAGGTTAGCTGTCCTCTACCTACTGACTTAGAGGTATCAGCCAGGTTAGCTGTCCTCTACTCTACCTACTGGCTTAGAGGTATCAGTCAGGTTAGCTGTCCTCTACCTACTGGATTAGAGGTATCAGTCAGGTTAGCTGTCCTCTACTCTACCTACTGACTTAGAGGTATCAGTCAGGTTAGATGTCCTCTACCTACTGACTTAGAGGTATCAGTCAGGTTAGCTGTCCTCTACTCTACCTACTGACTTAGAGGTATCAGTCAGGTTAGCTGTCCTCTACCTACTGACTTAGAGGTATCAGCCAGGTTAGCTGTCCTCTACTTTACCTACTGGCTTAGAGGTATAAGTCAGGTTAGCTGTCCTCTACTCTACCTACTGACTTAGAGGTATCAGTCAGGTTAGCTGTCCTCTACCTACTGACTTAGAGGTATCAGTCAGGTTAGCTGTCCTCTACCTACTGACTTAGAGGTATCAGTCAGGTTAGCTGTCCTCTACTCTACCTACTGACTTAGAGGTATCAGTCAGGTTAGCTGTCCTCTACTCTACCTACTGACTTAGAGGTATCAGTCAGGTTAGCTGTCCTCTACCTACTGACTTAGAGGTATCAGCCAGGTTAGCTGTCCTCTACCTACTGGCTTAGAGGTATCAGTCAGGTTAGCTGTCCTCTACCTACTGACTTAGAGGTATCAGTCAGGTTAGCTGTCCTCTACTCTACCTACTGGCTTAGAGGTATCAGTCAGGTTAGCTGTCCTCTACTCTACTTACTGTTATGTCTCCAGTACTGATGTTATGTGTCCACCTTAACGCTTACTATGCACAAAGACAGAGCTGCATCATCGTCCATGTCACAGTTGGGCAATATTCAGGCAGACACAATTCTCAGAACAACCAATAATACAGTGGGAAATCAGACGAAACGTACAGGATAGTGATTCTGATAGATGACAGAGCTTTATGCATTTCCTCTGAATTTCTCTGCTGGGTGGGTGGGGTCCCCTGTGTTATTGGTTGTTCTTAGAATTGTGTCTGCCTAAATGTTGCACAACTGTGGTTTTGATGATAATGCAGCTCTGTTTTTGTGCAGCGTAAGCGTTGAAGCAATGAATCAGTACCAATCTACCACTCTATCAATGAATCAATACCAATCTATCACTCTATCAATGAATCAGTACCAATCTATCACTCTATCAATGAATCAATACCACTCTATCACTCTATCAATGAATCAATACCACTCTATCAATGAATCAATACCAATCTATCAAATAATCAATACCAATCTATCAATGAATCAATACCACTCTATCACTATCAATGAATCAATACCAATCTATCAATGAATCAATACCACTCTATCACTCTATCAATGAATCAATACCACTCTATCACTCTATCAATGAATCAATATCACTCTATCAATAAATCAATACCACTCTATCAATGAATCAATACCACTCTATCAATAAATCAATACCACTCTATCAATAAATCAATACCACTCTATCACTCTATCCGTTGAAGCAAATGCCCTGCTGTTAATCATCCTGTGTTATTGGCTTTGCTCTAGCCATATAGACTCAGAACAAACCAATGGCAAGATGGTTGATAGTCCTGGCTAAGTTTCCATTGCTGTTGTCCTACATTTCACTGCTGTTTTTAATACTGTAGCGATCCTTGCTATATGAGCCACGTTACAACGTCTTAACACACCTGAAAACTTGGTTGGCCTTTGAGGACAAGTTCTTAGATAGTATTAAAGTAAAAAGCTCAAGTCAAAGTCTGTGTTTCTAAAGGGGGTTTGTACTGGACCCTGCTATCCTACTGGAACCTATAGACCAGCTAGGTCTACTATCCTACTGGAACCTATAGACCAGCTAGGTCTACTATCCTACTGGAACCTATAAACCAGCTAGGTCTACTATCCTACTGGAACCTATAGACCAGCTAGGTCTACTATCCTACTGGAACCTATAGACCAGCTAGGTCTACTATCCTACTGGAACCTATAGACCAGCTAGGTCTACTATCCTACTGGAACCTATAGACCAGCTAGGTCTACTATCCTACTGGAACCTATAGACCAGCAGGGTCTACTATCCTACTGGAACCTATAGACCAGCTAGGTCTACTATCCTACTGGAACCTATAGACCAGCTAGGTCTACTATCCTACTGGAACCTATAGACCAGCTAGGTCTACTATCCTACTGGAACCTATAGACCAGCTAGGTCTGCTATCCTACTGGAACCTATAGACCTACAGCTAGGTCTACTATCCTACTGGAACCTATAGACCAGCTAGGTCTACTATCCTACTGGAACCTATAGACCAGCTGGGTCTACTATCCTACTGGAACCTATAGACCAGCTAGGTCTACTATCCTACTGGAACCTATAGACCAGCTGGGTCTACTATCCTACTGGAACCTATAGACCAGCTAGGTCTACTATCCTACTGGAACCTATAGACCTACTGCTAGGTCTGCTATCCTACTGGAACCTATAGACCAGCTAGGTCTACTATCCTACTGGAACCTATAGACCAGCTAGGTCTACTATCCCACTGGAACCTATAGACCAGCTAGGTCTACTATCCTACTGGAACCTATAGACCAGCTAGGTCTACTATCCTACTGGAACCTATAGACCAGCTATGTCTGCTATCCTACTGGAACCTATAGACCTACAGCTAGGTCTACTATCCTACTGGAACCTATAGACCAGCTAGGTCTACTATCCTACTGGAACCTATAGACCTACTGCTAGGTCTGCTATCCTACTGGAACCTATAGACCAGCTAGGTCTACTATCCTACTGGAACCTATAGACCAGCTAGGTCTACTATCCTACTGGAACCTATAGACCAGCTAGGTCTACTATCCTACTGGAACCTATAGACCAGCTTGGTCTACTATCCTACTGGAACCTATAGACCAGCTAGGTCTGCTATCCTACTGGAACCTATAGACCAGCTAGGTCTACTATCCTACTGGAACCTATAGACCAGCTAGGTCTACTATCCTACTGGAACCTATAGACCAGCTAGGTCTGCTATCCTACTGGAACCTATAGACCTACAGATAGGTCTACTATCCTACTGGAACCTATAGACCAGCAGGGTCTACTATTCTACTGGAACCTATAGACCAGCTAGGTCTACTATCCTACTGGAACCTATAGACCAGCTAGGTCTGCTATCCTACTGGAACCTATAGACCTACAGCTAGGTCTACTATCCTACTGGAACCTATAGACCAGCTAGGTCTACTATCCTACTGGAACCTATAGACCTACTGCTAGGTCTGCTATCCTACTGGAACCTATAGACCAGCTAGGTCTACTATCCTACTGGAACCTATAGACCAGCTAGGTCTACTATCCTACTGGAACCTATAGACCAGCTAGGTCTACTATCCTACTGGAACCTATAGACCAGCTAGGTCTACTATCCTACTGGAACCTATAGACCAGCTAGGTCTACTATCCTACTGGAACCTATAGACCAGCTAGGTCTGCTATGCTACTGGAACCTATAGACCAGCTAGGTCTACTATCCTACTGGAACCTATAGACCTACAGCTAGGTCTACTATCCTACTGGAACCTATAGACCAGCTAGGTCTACTATCCTACTGGAACCTATAGACCTACAGCTAGGTCTACTATCCTACTGGAACCTATAGACCAGCTAGGTCTACTATCCTACTGGAACCTATAGACCAGCTAGGTCTACTATCCTACTGGAACCTATAGACCAGCTAGGTCTACTATCATACTGGAACCTATAGACCTACAGCTAGGTCTACTATCCTACTGGAACCTATAGACCAGCTAGGTCTACTATCCTACTGGAACCTATAGACCAGCTAGGTCTACTATCCTACTGGAACCTATAGACCAGCTAGGTCAACTATCCTACTGGAACCTATAGACCAGCTAGGTCTACTATCCTACTGGAACCTATAGACCAGCTAGGTCTATTATCCTACTGGAACCTATAGACCAGCTAGGTCTACTATCCTACTGGAACCTATAGACCAGCTGGGTCTACTATCCTACTGGAACCTATAGACCAGCTAGGTCTACTATCCTACTGGAACCTATAGACCAGCTAGGTCTACTATCCTACTGGAACCTATAGACCAGCTAGGTCTACTATCCTACTGGAACCTATAGACCAGCAGGGTCTACTATCCTACTGGAACCTATAGACCTACAGCTAGGTCTACTATCCTACTGGAACCTATAGACCAGCTAGGTCTACTATCCTACTGGAACCTATAGACCTACTGCTAGGTCTGCTATCCTACAGGAACCTATAGACCAGCAGGGTCTACTATCCTACTGGAACCTATAGACCTACTGCTAGGTCTGCTATCCTACTGGAACCTATAGACCAGAAGGGTCTACTATCCTACTGGAACCTATAAACCAGCTACGTCAACTATCCTACTGGAACCTATAGACCAGCTAGGTCTACTATCCTACTGGAACCTATAGACCAGCTAGGTCTACTATCCTACTGGAACCTATAGACCAGCTAGGTCTACTATCCTACTGGAACCTATAAACCTACAGCTGGGTCTACTATCCTAATGGGACCTATAAACCAGCTAGGTCTGCTATCCTACTGGAACCTATAAACCTACAGCTGGGTCTACTATCCTACTGGGACCTATAAACCAGCTAGGTCTACTATCCTACTGGAACCTATAGACCAGCTAGGTCTACTATCCTACTGAACCTATAGACCAGCTAGGTCTACTATCCTACTGGAACCTATAGACCAGCTAGGTCTACTATCCTACTGGAACCTATAGACCAGCTAGGTCTACTATCCTACTGGAACCTATAGACCAGCTAGGTCTACTATCCTACTGGAACCTATAGACCAGCTAGGTCTACTATCCTACTGGAACCTATAGACCAGCTAGGTCTATTATCCTACTGGAACCTATAGACCAGCTAGGTCTACTATCCTACTGGAACCTATAGACCAGCTGGGTCTACTATCCTACTGGAACCTATAGACCAGCTAGGTCTACTATCCTACTGGAACCTATAGACCAGCTAGGTCTACTATCCTACTGGAACCTATAGACCAGCTAGGTCTACTATCCTACTGGAACCTATAGACCAGCTAGGTCTACTATCCTACTGGAACCTATAGACCTACAGCTAGGTCTACTATCCTACTGGAACCTATAGACCAGCTAGGTCTACTATCCTACTGGAACCTATAGACCAGCTAGGTTTACTATCCTACTGGAACCTATAGACCTACTGCTAGGTCTACTATCCTACTGGAACCTATAGACCAGCAGGGTCTACTATCCTACTGGAACCTATAGACCTACAGCTAGGTCTACTATCCTACTGGAACCTATAGACCAGCTAGGTCTACTATCCTACTGGAACCTATAGACCTACTGCTAGGTCTGCTATCCTACAGGAACCTATAGACCAGCAGGGTCTACTATCCTACTGGAACCTATAGACCTACTGCTAGGTCTGCTATCATACTGGAACCTATAGACCAGAAGGGTCTACTATCCTACTGGAACCTATAAACCAGCTACGTCAACTATCCTACTGGAACCTATAGACCAGCTAGGTCTACTATCCTACTGGAACCTATAGACCAGCTAGGTCTACTATCCTACTGGAACCTATAGACCAGCTAGGTCTACTATCCTACTGGAACCTATAAACCTACAGCTGGGTCTACTATCCTAATGGGACCTATAAACCAGCTAGGTCTGCTATCCTACTGGAACCTATAAACCTACAGCTGGGTCTACTATCCTACTGGGACCTATAAACCAGCTAGGTCTACTATCCTACTGGAACCTATAGACCAGCTAGGTCTACTATCCTACTGGAACCTATAGACCAGCTAGGTCTACTATCCTACTGGAACCTATAGACCAGCTAGGTCTACTATCCTACTGGAACCTATAGACCAGCTAGGTCTACTATCCTACTGGAACCTATAGACCAGCTAGGTCTACTATCCTACTGGAACCTATAGACCAGCTAGGTCTACTATCCTACTGGAACCTATAGACCAGCTAGGTCTACTCTCCTACTGGAACCTATAGACCAGCTAGGTCTACTATCCTACTGGAACCTATAGACCTACTGCTGGGTCTACTATCCTACTGGAACCTATAGACCAGCTAGGTCTGCTATCCTACTGGAACCTATAGACCTACTGCTAGGTCTGCTATCCTACTGGAACCTATAAACCAGCTAGATCTACTATCCTACTGGACCCTGCTGTCCTACTGGAACCTATAGACCTAGAGCTGGGTCTACTATCCTACTGGGACCTATAGACCAGCAGGGTCCAGTACAAACTGAGTAGGATAGTAGACCTAGCTGGTCTATAGGTTCCAGTAGGATAGTAGACCTAGCTGGTCTATAGGTTCCAGTAGGATAGTAGACACTTCTGGTCTATAGGTTCCAGTAGGATAGTAGACCTAGCTGTAGGTCTATAGGTTCCAGTAGGATAGCAGACCTAGCTGGTCTATAGGTTCCAGTAGGATAGTAGACCTAGCTGGTCTATATGTTCCAGTAGGATAGCAGACCTAGCTGGTCTATAGGTTCCAGTAGGATAGTAGACCTAGCTGGTCTATAGGTTCCAGTAGGATAGTAGACCCTGCTGGTCTATAGGTTCCAGTAGGATAGTAGACCTAGCTGGTCTATAGGTTCCAGTAGGATAGTAGACCTAGCTGGTCTATAGGTTCCAGTAGGATAGTAGACCTAGCTGGTCTATAGGTTCCAGTAGGATAGTAGACCCAGCTGGTCTATAGGTTCCAGTAGGATAGTAGACCTAGCTGGTCTATAGGTCCCAGTAGGATAGTAGCCCCAGCTGTAGGTCTATAGGTTCCAGTAGGATAGTAGACCTAGCTGGTCTATAGGTTCCAGTAGGATAGTAGACCTAGCTGGTCTATAGGTTCCAGTAGGATAGTAGACCCTTCTGGTCTATAGGTTCCAGTAGGATAGCAGACCTAGCTGGTCTATAGGTTCCAGTAGGATAGCAGACCTAGCAGTAGGTCTATAGGTTCCAGTAGGATAGTAGACCCTGCTGGTCTATAGGTTCCAGTAGGATAGTAGACCTAGCTGGTCTATAGGTTCCAGTAGGATAGTAGACCTAGCTGGTCTATAGGTTCCAGTAGGATAGTAGACCCTGCTGGTCTATAGGTTCCAGTAGGATAGTAGACCTAGCTGTAGGTCTATAGGTTCCAGTAGGATAGCAGACCTAGCTGGTCTATAGGTTCCAGTAGGTAGTAGACCTAGCTGGTCTATAGGTTCCAGTAGGATAGTAGACCCTGCTGGTCTATAGGTTCCAGTAGGATAGTAGACCTAGCTGGTCTATAGGTTCCAGTAGGATAGTTGACCCTGCCGGTCTATAGCTTCCAGTAGGATAGTAGACCCTGCTGGTCTATAGGTTCCAGTAGGATAGTAGACCTAGCTGGTCTATAGGTTCCATTAGGATAGTAGACCTAGCTGTAGGTCTATAGGTTCCAGTAGGATAGCAGACCCAGCAGTAGGTCTATAGGTTCCAGTAGGATAGTAGACCTAGCTGTAGGTCTATAGGTTCCAGTAGGATAGCAGACCCAGCAGTAGGTCTATAGGTTCCAGTAGGATAGTAGACCTAGCTGTTGGTCTATAGGTTCCAGTAGGATAGCAGACCCAGCAGTAGGTCTATAGGTTCCAGTAGGATAGTAGACCTAGCTGGTCTATAGGTTCCAGTAGGATAGTAGACCTAGCTGGTTTATAGGTTCCAGTAGGATAGCAGACCCTGCTGGTCTATAGGTTCCAGTAGGATAGTTGACCCTGCTGGTCTATAGGTTCCAGTAGGATAGTAGACCCTGCTGGTCTATAGGTTCCAGTAGGATAGTAGACCTAGCTGGTCTATAGGTTCCAGTAGGATAGTAGACCTAGCTGGTCTATAGGTTCCAGTAGGATAGTAGACCCTGCTGGTCTATAGGTTCCAGTAGGATAGTTGACCTAGCTGGTCTATAGGTTCCAGTAGGATAGTAGACCTAGCTGGTCTATAGGTTCCAGTAGGAAAGTAGACCTAGCTGGTCTATAGGTTCCAGTAGGATAGTAGACCCTGCTGGTCTATAGGTTCCAGTAGGATAGTAGACCTAGCTGGTCTATAGGTTCCAGTAGGATAGTAGACCCTGCTGGTCTATAGGTTCCAGTAGGATAGTAGACCTAGCTGGTCTATAGGTTCCAGTAGGATAGTAGACCCTGCTGGTCTATAGGTTCCAGTAGGATAGTAGACCTAGCTGGTCTATAGGTTCCAGTAGGATAGTAGACCTAGCTGGTCTATAGGTTCCAGTAGGATAGTAGACCCTGATGGTCTATAGGTTCCAGTAGGATAGTAGACCCTGCTGGTCTATAGGTTCCAGTAGGATAGTAGACCTAGC
The DNA here is from genome assembly GCF_045679555.1 of Salvelinus alpinus. Classification (NCBI taxonomy): domain Eukaryota; kingdom Metazoa; phylum Chordata; class Actinopteri; order Salmoniformes; family Salmonidae; genus Salvelinus; species Salvelinus alpinus. The sequence continues at coordinate 2,418,160 of NC_092115.1, read as the reverse complement.
TGGTCTATAGGTTCCAGTAGGATAGTAGACCTAGCTGGTCTATAGGTTCCAGTAGGATAGTAGACCCTGCTGGTCTATAGGTTCCAGTAGGATAGTAGACCTAGCTGGTCTATAGGTTCCAGTAGGATAGTAGACCCTGCTGGTCTATAGGTTCCATTAGGATAGTTGACCTAGCTGGTTTATAGGTTCCAGTAGGATAGTAGACCTAGCTGGTCTATAGGTTCCAGTAGGATAGTAGACCTAGCTGGTCTATAGGTTCCAGTAGGATAGTAGACCCTGCTGGTCTATAGGTTCCAGTAGGATAGTAGACCTAGCTGGTCTATAGGTTCCAGTAGGATAGTAGACCCTGCTGGTCTATAGGTTCCAGTAGGATAGTAGACCTAGCTGGTCTATAGGTTCCAGTAGAATAGTAGACCCTGCTGGTCTATAGGTTCCAGTAGGATAGTAGACCCTGCTGGTCTATAGGTTCCAGTAGGATAGTAGACCTAGCTGGTCTATAGGTTCCAGTAGGATAGTAGACCCTGCTGGTCTATAGGTTCCAGTAGGATAGTAGACCTAGCTGGTCTATAGGTTCCAGTAGGATAGTAGACCCTGCTGGTCTATAGGTTCCAGTAGGATAGTAGACCCTGCTGGTCTATAGGTTCCAGTAGGATAGTAGACCCTGCTGGTCTATAGGTTCCAGTAGGATAGTAGACCCTGATGGTCTATAGGTTCCAGTAGGATAGTAGACCCTGCTGGTCTATAGGTTCCAGTAGGATAGTAGACCTAGCTGGTCTATAGGTTCCAGTAGGATAGTAGACCTAGCTGGTCTATAGGTTCCAGTAGGATAGTAGACCCTGCTGGTCTATAGGTTCCAGTAGGATAGTAGACCTAGCTGGTCTATAGGTTCCAGTAGGATAGTAGACCCTGCTGGTCTATAGGTTCCAGTAGGATAGTTGACCTAGCTGGTTTATAGGTTCCAGTAGGATAGTAGACCTAGCTGGTCTATAGGTTCCAGTAGGATAGTAGACCTAGCTGGTCTATAGGTTCCAGTAGGATAGTAGACCCTGCTGGTCTATAGGTTCCAGTAGGATAGTAGACCTAGCTGGTCTATAGGTTCCAGTAGGATAGTAGACCCTGCTGGTCTATAGGTTCCAGTAGGATAGTAGACCTAGCTGGTCTATAGGTTCCAGTAGGATAGTAGACCCTGCTGGTCTATAGGTTCCAGTAGGATAGTAGACCTAGCTGGTCTATAGGTTCCAGTAGGATAGTAGACCCTGCTGGTCTATAGGTTCCAGTAGGATAGTAGACCCTGCTGGTCTATAGGTTCCAGTAGGATAGTAGACCTAGCTGGTCTATAGGTTCCAGTAGGATAGTAGACCTAGCTGGTCTATAGGTTCCAGTAGGATAGTAGACCCTGCTGGTCTATAGGTTCCAGTAGGATAGTAGACCCTGCTGGTCTATAGGTTCCAGTAGGATAGTAGACCCTGCTGGTCTATAGGTTCCAGTAGGATAGTAGACCTAGCTGGTCTATAGGTTCCAGTAGGATAGTAGACCCTGCTGGTCTATAGGTTCCAGTAGGATAATAGACCCTGCTGGTCTATAGGTTCCAGTAGGATAATAGACCCTGCTGGTCTATAGGTTCCAGTAGGATAGTAGACCTAGCTGGTCTATAGGTTCCAGTAGGATAGTAGACCCAGCTGTAGGTCTATAGGTTCCAGTAGGATAGTAGACCCTGCTGGTCTATAGGTTCCAGTAGGATAGTAGACCCTGCTGGTCTATAGGTTCCAGTAGGATAGTAGACCTAGCTGTAGGTCTATAGGTTCCAGTAGGATAGTAGACCTAGCTGGTCTATAGGTTCCAGTAGGATAGTAGACCTAGCTGGTCAATAGGTTCCAGTAGGATAGTAGACCCTGCTGGTCTATAGGTTCCAGTAGGATAGTAGACCTAGCTGGTCTATAGGTTCCAGTAGGATAGTAGACCCTGCTGGTCTATAGGTTCCAGTAGGATAGTAGACCTAGCTGGTCTATAGGTTCCAGCAGGATAGCAGACCTAGCTGGTCTATAGGTTCCAGTAGGATAGTAGACCCAGCTGGTCTATAGGTTCCAGTAGGATAATAGACCCTGCTGGTCTATAGGTTCCAGTAGGATAGTAGACCTAGCTGGTTTATAGGTTCCAGTAGGATAGTAGACCCAGCTGGTCTATAGGTTCCAGTAGGATAGTAGACCCTGCTGGTCTATAGGTTCCAGTAGGATAGCAGACCCTGCTGGTCTATAGGTTCCAGTAGGATAGTAGACCTAGCTGGTCTATAGGTTCCAGTAGGATAGCAGACCCTGCTGGTCTATAGCTTCCAGTAGGATAGTAGACCTAGCTGGTCTTTGTCCTCCTTGGCACTCAGACAGTTGCTTCCTGTGTTCTGGTGAATCACATCCCCTCTGTCCTTCCCGTCCTCGAGGGTGCAGGGTAGCCCCATGGTACCACTTCTTCTTTCTCACACACACATTCCTCTCTTTCTGTCTGCTCAAGGATGAATCAGAGCATTCGCAAGAAATGTATTCACAGCACACTAGTTTTCACTCCCTGGGGTCAGGGTCAAGTGTGTGTTCCTGAAAGAGGGGTAATTATTAAACAGACAGCTAGCCGTTAGCCAGGTATAGTCTGACAGCTAGCCGTTAGCCAGGTAGTCTGACAGCTAGCCGTTAGCCAGGTATAGTCTGACAGCTAGCCGTTAGCCAGGTAGTCTGACAGCTAGCCGTTAGCCGGGTATAGTCTGACAGCTAGCCTTTAGCCAGGTAGTCTGACAGCTAGCCGCTAGCCAGGTATAGGCTCACAGCTAGCCGTTAGCCAGGTATAGTCTGACAGCTAGCCGTTAGCCAGGTATAGTCTGACAGCTAGCCGTTAGCCAGGTATAAGGTGACAGCTAGCCGTTAGCCAGGTATAGTCTCACAGCTAGCCATTAGCCAGGTATAGTCTGACAGCTAGCCGTTAGCCAGGTATAGTCTGACAGCTAGCCGTTAGCCAGGTATAAGGTGACAGCTAGCCGTTAGACAGGTATAGGCTGCAAGCTAGCCGTTAGCCAGGTATAGTCTGACAGCTAGCCGTTAGCCAGGTATTGTCTGACAGCTAGCCGTTAGCCAGGTATAAGGTGACAGCTAGCCGTTAGACAGGTATTGGCTGACAGCTAGCCGTTAGCCAGGTATAGTCTGACAGCTAGCCGTTATTCAGGTATAAGGTGACAGCTAGCCGTTAGCCAGGTATAGTCTCACAGCTAGCCATTAGCCAGGTATAGTCTGACAGCTAGCCGTTAGCCAGGTATAGTCTGACAGCTAGCCGTTAGCCAGGTATAAGGTGACAGCTAGATGTTAGACAGGTATAGGCTGCAAGCTAGCCGTTAGCCAGGTATAGTCTGACAGCTAGCCGTTAGCCAGGTATAGTCTGACAGCTAGCCGTTAGCCAGGTATAAGGTGACAGCTAGCCGTTAGACAGGTATTGGCTGACAGCTAGCCATTAACCAGGTAGTCTGACAGCTAGCCGTTAGCCAGGTAGTCTGACAGCTAGCTGTTAGCCAGGTAGTCTGACAGCTAGGCGTTAGCCAGGTAGTCTGACAGCTAGCCGTTAGCCAGGTAGTCTGACAGCTAGCCGTTAGCCAGGTAGTCTGACAGCTAGCCATTAGCCAGGTAGTTAGCGTCCCAAATGGCACCTTATTATTATATAGGGTGCCATTTGGGATGCCTCCATTGTGCTGGTTATTGTAGCTAATGAGATGAAACGTAGGACTACTTTACATTGTTGTAATAACCATCTAACCTGTTGGGATGAACAGACATTGGTTAGTGATTTACGTCCTAAATGGCACCCTATTCCCTTTGTAGTGCACTACTTTTAAACAGGGCACACATGGTTCTATATCGGAATAGGATGCCATCCTGGCTCAGACATTGACTATTGTCTCATGACTTGTGATCTGCGTAAAATACACAGAACATATATATATATTTTTTAACACCACACAGTGTTTTCTGCGAATCGTAAACCGTGACATAGTGAGTACATTTTGGCTGACCGAGGGTGTCAGTGCACCTCCCATTCACTAGAAAAGTGTTGAAATGTCTCAACAACATCCGTTGACAGGGAAAGAAAAAAATATGTCATGTGACCAGAGAATTTCATGGTTATTAAATAGCAGACCCAGTCGTACAGAACACTCTGCTGTAGGAGCTCCGTATGTCAATCACCACCCTCCTGGGACCATGACAACCACCATGATAACTGTACTGATGCTCTTCTTTCAAACCACCCTGGGGGCTCCTGAAACAGGTATGTTGTTCTTTAATCACATGTATTTATAAAGCCCTTTTTACATCAGCCGATGTCACAAAGTGCTGTACAGAAATCCAGCCTAAAACCCCAAACAGCAAGCGATGTAGAAGCACGGTGGCTCGGAAAAACTCCCTAGAAAGGCTGGAACCTAGGAAGAAACCTAGAGAGGAACCAGGCTCTGAGTGGTGGCCAGTCCTCTTCTGGCTGTGCTGGATTGAGATTATAACAGAACATGTTCAAATGTTCATCAATGACCAGCAGGGTCAAATAATAATAATAATAATAATCACAGTGGTTGTAGAGGGTGCAACAGGTCAGCATCTCAGGAATAAATGTCAGTTGGCTTTTCATAGCTGAGCATTCAGAGTTAGAGACAGCAGGTGCGGTACAGAGAGGGAGTCAAAAACAGTAGGTCTGGGACAGGTAGCACATCCGGTGAACAGGTCAGGGTTCCATAGCGGCAGGCAGAACAGTTGAAATTGGAGCAGCAGCACGACCAGGTGGACTGGGGACAGCAAGGAGTCAGTGACTCAAATGATGCAACCCTCCTAGGGACAGCATGGAAGAGCACCAGTAAGCCAGTGACTCAGCCCCCGTAATAGGGTCAGAGGCAAAAAATCCCAGCGGAGAGAGGGGAACCAGCCAGGCAGAGACAAGGGCGGTTCGTTGCTCCAGTGCCTTTCCGTTCACCTTCGCATCCCTGGACCAGACTACATTCAATCATAGGACCTACTGAAGAGATGAGTCTTCATAAAAAGTAAAGACTTACAGGTCGAGACCGAATCTGAGTCTCACATGGATAGGCAGACCATTCCATAGAAATGGAGCTCTATAGGAGAAAGCCCTGCCTCCAGCTGTTTGCTTAGAAATTCTAGGGACAGTAAGGAGGCCTGCGTCTTGTGACCATAGCGTACGTGTAGGTATGTACGGCAGGACCAAATCGTAACGATAGGTAGGAGCAAGCCCATGTGATGCTTTGTAGGTTAGCAGTAAAACCTTGAAATTAGCCCTTGCCTTAACAGGAAGCCAGTGTAGAGAGGCTAGCACTGGAGTAAAATAGTTGGAAAGTAGAGCATTGCAGTAGTCTAATCTAATTTTCCCCATAATTTTTGGACAAAAAGTTTCTGATTTTTGCCATGTTACAAAGATGGAAAAAAATCTGTCCTTCAAACAGTCTTGATGTGTTCATCAAAAGAGAGATCAGGGTCCAGATTAACGCCGAGGTCCATGACAGTGTTGTGTAGCCCTATGACAGTGTTGTGTAGCCCTATGACAGTGTTGTGTAGCCCTATGGCAGTGTTGTGTAGCCCTATGACAGTGTTGTGTAGCCCTATGGCAGTGCATTTATCGAAAGCCATATAAGAAGTCTATTGACCCTCAATAAAAGCACTGAATTACTTTATAAAGATGACTCTTCCTTCTATTGTGTGCCGCTATTTTTTTGGGGGGTGCTACCAAATCATGTGTTGGTGCCACCAACTAAGAAGCTTTCAATTACTGTAGCATGAACCATGGTATGATGAATCACCTGGCTATTTACAGTATATTGACCCGAGCAGAGCACAGAACCTTGAACATGAAGTCTGACGTTACTCACTGCTGCTGTGATGACAATCTGGGCCAGATTAAGAAATTATAGCGACCCTGTGTAGCCCTATGACAGTGTTGTGTAGCTCTATGGCAGTGTTGTGTAGCCCTATGACAGTGTTGTGTAGCCCTATGACAGTGTTGTGTAGCCCTATGACAGTGTTGTGTAGCTCTATGGCAGTGTTGTGTAGCCCTATGACAGTGTTGTGTAGCTCTATGACGGTGTTGTGTAGCCCTATGACAGTGTTGTGTAGCCCTATGAGTGTTGTGTAGCCCTATGACAGTGTTGTGTAGCCCTATGGCAGTGTTGTGTAGCCCTATGACAGTGTTGTGTAGCTCTATGACAGTGTTGTGTAGCCCTATGACATTGTTGTGTAGCCCTATGACAGTGCTATGTAGCCCTATGGCAGTGTTGTGTAGCCCTATGGCAGTGTTGTGTAGCCCTATGACAGTGTTGTGTAGCCCTATGACAGTGTTGTGTAGCTCTATGACAGTGTTATATAGCTCTAACAGTGTTATGTAGCCCTATGACAGTGCTATGTAGCCCTATGTCAGTGTTGTGTAGCCCTATGGCAGTGTTGTGTAGCCCTATGACAGTGTTGTGTAGCTCTATGACAGTGTTATATAGCTCTAACAGTGTTGTGTAGCTCTATGACAGTGTTGTGTAGCCCTATGGCAGTGTTGTGTAGCCCTATGACAGTGTTGTGTAGCTCTATGACAGTGTTGTGTAGCCCTATGACAGTGCTATGTAGCCCTATGGCAGTGTTGTGTAGCTCTATGACAGTGTTGTGTAGCCCTATGGCAGTGTTGTGTAGCTCTATGGCAGTGTTGTGTAGCTCTATGGCAGTGTTGTGTAGCTCTATGGCAGTGTTGTGTAGCCCTATGGCAGTGTTGTGTAGCTCTATGACAGTGTTGTGTAGCTTTATGGCAGTGTTGTGTAGCTCTATGGCAGTGTTGTGTAGCTCTATGGCAGTGTTGTGTAGCTCTATGGCAGTGTTGTGTAGCTCTATAACAGTGTTGTGTAGCTCTATGGCAGTGTTGTGTAGCTCTATGACAGTGTTGTGTAGCTCTATGGCAGTGTTGTGTAGCTCTATAACAGTGTTGTGTAGCCCTATGACAGTGTTGTGTAGCTCTATGACAGTGTTGTGTAGCTCTATGACAGTGTTGTGTAGGCCTATGGCAGTGTTGTGTAGCCCTATGCCAGTGTTGTGTAGCTCTATGACAGTGTTGTGTAGCCCTATGGCAGTGTTGTGTAGCTCTATGACAGTGTTGTGTAGCTCTATGACAGTGTTGTGTAGCTCTATAACAGTGTTGTGTAGCTCTATGACAGTGTTGTGTAGCTCTATGACAGTGTTGTGTAGCTCTATGACAGTGTTGTGTAGCTCTATGACAGTGTTGTGTAGCCCTATGGCAGTGTTGTGTAGCCCTATGACAGTGTTGTGTAGCTCTATGACAGTGTTGTGTAGCTCTATGGCAGTGTTGTGTAGCTCTATGACAGTGTTGTGTAGCCCTACGACTGTTGAAAAGTCCTGATGATAGAGGGTTCAATTAAAGTGTTCACATGTTTGCCTGTTATGTCAATGCTGGTTAGTGATTGTTGTAATTCTTTCTTTGTAGACGGTCCCTTCAATCTCTTCAATGCAGAAAGTGGCATTAGACAGGAGCTGGCACGCTGGGTGTCAGGGGGACGTCTCTACGACACCAACAATAGGAAGTGTGCTGGGGTTTCTGGGAAGACAGAGGGTAGTACCCTGGTGTATTCTGACTGTGATGAGAAGAGCCACCTCCAGCAGTGGCAGTGTAGTAACAACACACTGCTCACGCTGAAAGGACAGACTCTGTACCTCCACATCAACGACAACAATGATCTGGTGCTGTCCAGAGACACGGGGCCTCGGAGTCGCTGGATCATCTCTGGTACAACCGACGGCCCCTGCTCAAGGACCCACAGAGGTACGGGATTAGAGTCACAAGGTTCTCATTTTTTAGGATTGTAAAATGGATTTTGGACAAAATGGACAAAGTCTCAACACACAACACAAGAAGCAAAATAAGCAGGTTACATATAACTACATCAGACAGCATATTTAATAGATTACAGGTTACATATAACTACATCAAACAGTACATTTTATTGTAAAAAACGACATATTTTTCCCTGAGAATCCACAACGTACAGTAACACAGGGACACACTCACAGAGAGAAAGAGAGACACACTCACAGAGAGAAAGAGAGACACACTCACAGAGAGAAAGAGAGACACACTCACAGAGAGAAAGAGAGACACACTCACAGAGAGAAAGAGACACACTCACAGAGAGAAAGAGAGACACACTCACAGAGAGAAAGAGAGACACACTCACAGAGAGAAAGAGACACACTCACAGAGAGAAAGAGACACACTCACAGAGAGAAAGAGACACACTCACAGAGAGAAAGAGACACACTCACAGAGGGAAAGAGACACACTCACAGAGAAAGAGAGACACACTCACAGAGAGAAAGAGAGACACACTCACAGAGAGAAAGAGACACACTCACAGAGAGAAAGAGACACACTCACAGAGAGAAAGAGACACACTCACAGAGAGAAAGAGACACACTCACAGAGAGAAAGAGAGACACTCACAGAGAAAGAGAGACACACTCACAGAGAGAAAGAGAGACACACTCACAGAGAGAAAGAGACACACTCACAGAGAGAAAGAGACACACTCACAGAGAGAAAGAGACACACTCACAGAGAGAAAGAGAGACACACTCACAGAGAGAAAGAGACACACTCACAGAGAGAAAGAGACACACTCACAGAGAGAAAGAGAGACACACTCACAGAGAGAAAGAGACACACTCACAGAGAGAAAGAGACACACTCACAGAGAGAAAGAGACACACTCACAGAGAGAAAGAGACACACTCACAGAGAGAAAGAGAGACACACAGAGAGAAAGGGACACACTCACAGAGAAAGAGAGACACACTCACAGAGAAAGAAAGAGAGACACAGAGAAAAGGGACACACTCACAGAGAAAGAAAGAGAGACACACTCAGTAAGAAAGAGAGACACACTCACAGAGAAAGAAAGAGAGACACACTCACAGCCAGTGTCCCGTAAGAGTGTTAGTATAGAAAGCCATGTTCCCCAACACACAGGGAGGCAAGATGGCAGACACACTAATATAGTAAAACCCTTTGGGGGGGGTCTTAAACCCACGTCACACTAAGCACTGAACTACATACAGTACACACAGTAACCACTGTCCCCTTTTCAGAACTCTTTACCATCGAAGGAAATGCATTTGGGCGTCCCTGTCAGTTTCCTTTCCTGTACAAAGACCAATGGTATGGAGACTGCACCTCGACAGACTCCTCCGAAAGACGGCTTTGGTGTGCCATTGAAACAAACTACCAAGACAATCAATTGTGGGGCTACTGTCCATCCACAAGTGAGTATTACATCTATTACTTACTGTGGGTCTATGCAGCTGTTAGATGCTTCTCGCTCTCTCTCTCTCTCCTCTCTCTCTCCTCTCTCTCTCTCTCTCTCCTCTCTCTCTCCTCTCTCTCCTCTCTCTCTCTCTCTCTCTCTCTCTCTCTCTCTCTCTCTCTCTCTCTCTCTCAAATTCAAATTCAAATTCAAGCTGCTTTATTGGCATGAAAAACATTGTGTCAATATTGCCAAAGCAACAATGTATACAATATACATTGTAATACAATTAAAACAATGACAAATAATAAAATAGAATGGCAGTAAATAATAATACAAAATTAAATATAAAAATAGTAACAATAAAATGGTAACAGTCAATAGTCGAATGTTATGTATGGTGTAATGCACCACTACCACCACCACCATCATTAAACTGCTATCATTACCATTACCACCCATACCATTACTATTTGGAATGATAAACAACAATAATAATACTAATAACAATAACAGTAAAAACAATAACAGTCATAATAAGTAAGTTACTGCTTACTCTGCAGATGTTATTATTCAGTGTCCCTCAGGCTATGGCAGGTAAATACATATTTGGCTGCAAGAGAAGCCATTGCTCCTTCGCCCATGAGTATTTTTAGTTTTTCCTCTGGGTTTAATAAGTTAAAATTTGGAATAAATGTAGTAATTTCTGTGAATAATGAATCTCTTGGTGAGGAATATTTATCACAGTAAAGGAGAAAGTGCATCTCTGTTTCTACGTCCCCTGTCAGGCAGTGACCACATATACGCTCCTCTTTGGGTAGCCATGTCTTTTTATGTCTGCCGGTTTCTACTGCCAATCGGTGGTCATTCACCACTCACATCTCTCTCTCTCTCTCCTCTCTCTCTCTGTCTCTCTCTGTCTCTCTGTCTCTCTCTCTGTCTCTCTGTCTCTCTCTCCTCTCTCTCCTCTCTCTTCTCTCTCTCTCCTTCTCTCTCTCTCTCTCTCTCTCTCTCTCTCTCTCTCCTCTCTCTCCTTCTCTCTCTCTCTCTCTCTCTCTCTCTCTCTCTCTCTCTCTCTCTCTCTCTCTCTCTCTCTCTCTCTCTCTCTCTCTCTCTCTCTCTCTCTCTCTCTCTCTCTCTCTCTCTCTCTCTCTCTCTCTCTCTCTCTCTCTCTCTCTCTCTCTCTCTCTCTCTCTCTCTCTCTCTCTCTCTCTCTCCTCTCTCCTCTCTCTCTCTCAGGGCTTTATTGTCATGATAACCGTATGTTAACGTTGCCAAGGGAAGTGAAATGGATAAAAAGTGAACAGTAAATATTACACTCACAGAAGTTCCATAATAATAAAGACATTTCAAATGTCATATTATGTCTTTATACAGTGTTGTAACGATGTGCAAATAGTTAAAGTACAAAAGGGAAAATAAATAAACGTAAATATAGGTTGTATTTACAATGGTGTTTGTTCTTCACTGGTTGACCTTCTCTTGTGGCAACAGGTCAACAGGTCAAATATTGCTGCTGTGATGCCCACTGTGGTATTTCACACAATAGATATTCGTCTCTAATATGATCATACATTTGGCAGGAAGTGCAGCTCAGTTTCCACCTCATGTTGTGGGCAGTGTGCCAATAGCCTGTCTTCTCTTGAAAAGCCAGGTCTGCCTACGGCGGCCTTTCTCAATAACGAGGCTATGCTCACCGAATCTGTACATCTCTCCCCCATCCCTCTGCAGCTATGGAGCATTGGCATAAGAACCCGGTCACAGGTGCTTTCTACCAGGTGAACCTCCACTCTGCCCTGAACTGGCACCAGGCTCGGACCAGCTGCCAACAGCAGGGAGCAGACTTGGCCTCAATCACCAAACCCCTCGAGCAGTCCCACGTAGCAGGTAGCGCCACCCGGTGGTCACGCTCACATACAGCAGGCGTGTCAAACTCAAGTCGTGTGTTTTATTAGTGTACTGTTCACTGTTTATGTCATATGCAACTTTATCTCCTTCTCTTATGCACTCACACACACTCACACACACCACACACACACACACACACACACACACACACACACACACACACACACACACACACACACACACACACACACACACACACACACACACACACACTCACACTCACACAGGCCTGTGTGGTAAACTGCATGTGCCGCTGTGGACGGGGCTGAATGCTCTGGAACAGGACAGTGGCTGGCAGTGGATCAGTGGGAAGCCTCTCTGTTACTTCCGCTGGGACTCTGGTGAGTCCTCACCTTCACACTAGTCCCTTCATGCTGCACTGCTTTGGACCAGAGTTAGTTACACTATATAGGGGAAAAGGACCAGGGTCAGTCAGTTACACTATATAGTGGAAAAGGACCAGGGTCAGTTAGTTACACTATATAGGGGAAAAGGACCAGGGTCAGTTAGTTACACTATATAGGGGAAAAGGACCAGGGTCAGTTACACTATATAGGGGAAAAGGACCAGGGTTAGTTACACTATATAGGGGAAAAGGACCAGGGTTAGTTACACTATATAGGGGAAAAGGACCAGGGTTAGTTACACTATATAGGGGAAAAGGACCAGGGTCAGTTACACTATATAGGGGAATAGGACCAGGGTCAGTTACACTATATAGGGGAAAAGGACCAGGGTCAGTTAGTTACACTATATAGGGGAAAAGGACCAGGGTTAGTTACACTATATAGGGGAAAAGGACCAGGGTCAGTTAGTTACACTATATAGGGGACAAGGACCAGGGTCAGTTACACTATATAGGGGTAAAGGACCAGGGTCAGTTAGTTACACTATATAGGGGTAAAGGACCAGGGTCAGTTAGTTACACTATATAGGGGAAAAGGACCAGGGTCAGTTAGTTACACTATATAGGGGACAAGGACCAGGGTCAGTTACACTATATAGGGGAAAAGGACCAGGGTCAGTTAGTTACACTATATAGGGGAAAAGGACCAGGGTCAGTTACACTATATAGGGGAAAAGGACCAGGGTCAGTTAGTTACACTATATAGGGGACAAGGACCAGGGTCAGTTACACTATATAGGGGAAAAGGACCAGGGTCAGTTACACTATATAGGGGAAAAGGACCAGGGTCAGTCAGTTACACTATATAGGGGAATAGGACCAGGGTCAGTTACACTATATAGGGGAAAAGGACCAGGGTTAGTTACACTATATAGGGGAATAGGACCAGGGTCAGTTACACTATATAGGGGAAAAGGACCAGGGTCAGTTACACTATATAGGGGAAAAGGACCAGGGTCAGTTAGTTACACTATATAGGGGACAAGGACCAGGGTCAGTTACACTATATAGGGGAAAAGGACCAGGGTCAGTTACACTATATAGGGGAAAAGGACCAGGGTCAGTTAGTTACACTATATAGGGGACAAGGACCAGGGTCAGTTACACTATATAGGGGACAAGGACCAGGGTCAGTTACACTATATAGGGGAAAAGGACCAGGGTCAGTTACACTATATAGGGGAAAAGGACCAGGGTTAGTTACACTATATAGGGGAAAAGGACCAGGGTTAGTTACACTATATAGGGGACAAGGACCAGGGTCAGTTACACTATATAGGGGAAAAGGACCAGGGTCAGTTACACTATATAGGGGAAAAGGACCAGGGTTAGTTACACTATATAGGGGAAAAGGACCAGGGTCAGTTAGTTACACTATATAGGGGAAAAGGACCAGGGTCAGTTAGTTACACTATATAGGGGAAAAGGACCAGGGTTAGTTACACTATATAGGGGAAAAGGACCAGGGTCAGTTACACTATATAGGGGACAAGGACCAGGGTCAGTAACACTATATAGGGGAAAAGGACCAGGGTCAGTAACACTATATAGGGGAAAAGGACCAGGGTTAGTTACACTATATAGGGGAAAAGGACCAGGGTTAGTTAGTTACACTATATAGGGGAAAAGGACCAGGGTTAGTTAGTTACACTATATAGGGGAAAAGGACCAGGGTTAGTTACACTATATAGGGGAAAAGGACCAGGGTTAGTTACACTATATAGGGGAAAGGGACCAGGGTTAGTTACACTATATAGGGGAAAAGGACCAGGGTCAGTTAGTTACACTATATAGGGGAAAAGGACCAGGGTTAGTTACACTATATAGGGGAAAAGGACCAGGGTCAGTTACACTATATAGGGGAAAAGGACCAGGGTTAGTTACACTATATAGGGGAATAGGACCAGGGTCAGTTACACTATATAGGGGAAAAGGACCAGGGTCAGTTAGTTACACTATATAGGGGAAAAGGACCAGGGTTAGTTACACTATATAGGGGAAAGGGACCAGGGTTAGTTACACTATATAGGGGAAAAGGACCAGGGTCAGTTAGTTACACTATATAGGGGAAAAGGACCAGGGTTAGTTACACTATATAGGGGAAAAGGACCAGGGTCAGTTACACTATATAGGGGAAAAGGACCAGGGTTAGTTACACTATATAGGGGAATAGGACCAGGGTCAGTTACACTATATAGGGGAAAAGGACCAGGGTCAGTTAGTTACACTATATAGGGGAAAAGGACCAGGGTTAGTTACACTATATAGGGGAAAAGGACCAGGGTTAGTTACACTATATAGGGGTAAAGGACCAGGGTCAGTTACACTATATAGGGGAAAAGGACCAGGGTTAGTTACACTATATAGGGGACAAGGACCAGGGTCAGTTACACTATATAGGGGAAAAGGACCAGGGTCAGTTACACTATATAGGGGAATAGGACCAGGGTCAGTTACACTATATAGGGGAAAAGGACCAGGGTCAGTTAGTTACACTATATAGGGGTAAAGGACCAGGGTCAGTTACACTATATAGGGGAAAAGGACCAGGGTCAGTCAGTTACACTATATAGGGGTAAAGGACCAGGGTCAGTTACACTATATAGGGGTAAAGGACCAGGGTCAGTTAGTTACACTATATAGTCCTCTCTCTGATCCTGGTCAGATGTAGTGATATTGCTGTTTGTCTGTATGTCATCCTCTCTCTGATCCTGGTCAGATGTAGTGATATTGCTGTTTGTCTGTAGGTCATCCTCTCTCTGATCCTGGTCAGATGTGTGGACTGGTTGACCCGTCTCAGCAGTTCTACTGGCAGAGCTCCCTGTGCTCCAAGACACATGGCTACATCTGTCAGAAAGACCCACCTACACCCCCTGTTCACCCAGGTAGGTCTGTCAGAAAGGAGGATTGGGGTTCCTCGAATACGAAATGGAATCTATACACACACACAAGCAGCATGTTGGTGTAATGGCTAGAGGAAGAAACCTTGCCTTTACTTGCATTCATTAACTATTTTAAGTGTGTATTGTTAAAAAAAAGAAAATATTTTTATGGATTCTTATTCTTTTATAATGAGTGTCAAATGAATTCGCTCATTGACATAAATTGACATAAATAAGTATCATAACAAAAAGTCACTCATATTCCTGCTAACCCCAACCCACTGTTCACCCAGATCCAACACTCTGTTCTACTCTGCTAAATTTAATCCAGTCCAGTACATTTTAATCCAGTCTAGTCCATTTCAATCTTGTACAGTTTGTTTTAGTACAGTTCAATCTAGTCCATTTCATTTTTGTATTATTTTGTTTATTATGGGCGGTGTATTTCTTGTATTCTACAATGTGTTTCCCTGTATTTGTGATCAACAGAAGAGACAGGTTTCTGCTCCAGTCCGTGGATTCCCTACGCTGCCAGGTGCTACCTCCTGCAGCGTACCAAGAAGACCTGGACAGAGGCTCAGACGGAATGTCGGAAGGACGGAGGCGACCTGGCCAGCATCTACAACATCGAGGAGCACAGCTTTGTGATGTCACAGCTGGGATATGGTCAGTGAAACACAGATACGCTCACACGTTAGACAGTCAGTGAAAAGGCTAACTCCAACTCTCCCCTTTCCAACTCTCCCCTCTCCACCTCTCCAACTCTCCCCTCTCCACCTCTCCACCTCTTCTCTATCCCAGCGGCCGCTGACGAGCTGTGGATCGGGATGAACGATGTCAAGACGCCACTACTGTTTGAGTGGAGCGACCAATCCCATGTCACCTTCACCAGGTGGGAGGAAGCCATGCCAATGGGGGGCAACTGTGTCCTGGTCAGGGGAGAGGTATGGTACCATCATCCCCCCTCCACACTGCCCTAACACCCCCTATTTTTATTTTGTTTAACCTTTATTTAACTAGGCAAGTCAGTTAAGAACAAATTCTTATTTACAATTACGGCCTAGGAACAGTGGGTTAACTGCCTTGTTCAGTGGCAGAACGACAGATTTGTACCTTGCCAGCTCGGGGATTCGATCTTGCAACCTAACCTACTGTCCCAACGCTCTAACCACTAGGCTACCTGCCACCACCTAACCCTGGCCCTAACCTTAACACACCCTAACACACCCTAACCCTGGCCCTAACACTCCCTAACCCTAACCCTGGCCCTAACACTCCCTAACCCTAACACCCCCTAACCCTACCACCCCCTAACCCTGGCCCTACCACCCCCTAACCCTGGCCCTACCACCCCCTAACCCTGGCCCTAACACCCCCTAACCCTAACACCCCCTAACCCTGGCCCTGGCCCTACCACCCCCTAACCCTGGCCCTACCACCCCCTAACCCTGGCCCTACCACCCCCTAACCCTGGCCCTACCACCCCCTAACCCTGGCCCTACCACCCCCTAACCCTGGCCCTACCACCCCCTAACCCTAACACCCCCTAACCCTGGCCCTGGCCCTACCACCCCCTAACCCTAACCCTGGCCCTACCACCCCCTAACCCTACCACCCCCTAACCCTGGCCCTACCACCCCCTAACCCTGGCCCTAACACTCCCTAACCCTACCACCCCCTAACCCTAACACCCCCTAACCCTGGCCCTACCACCCCCTAACCCTGGCCCTACCACCCCCTAACCCTGGCCCTACCACTCCCTAACCCTGGCCCTACCACCCCCTAACCCTAACACCCCCTAACCCTGGCCCTGGCCCTACCACCCCCTAACCCTAACCCTGGCCCTACCACCCCCTAACCCTGGCCCTGGCCCTACCACCCCCTAACCCTAACCCTGGCCCTACCACCCCCTAACCCTGGCCCTGGCCCTACCACCCCCTAACCCTAACCCTGGCCCTACCACCCCCTAACCCTGGCCCTGGCCCTACCACCCCCTAACCCTAACCCTGGCCCTACCACCCCCTAACCCTGGCCCTGGCCCTACCACCCCCTAACCCTAACCCTGGCCCTACCACCCCCTAACCCTAACACCCCCCGACCCTAACACCGCCCAAACCCAAAACAACCAATCACAACCATAACCAACCCTCTCCCTCCTTGTCCTGTGTGACTGTGTCTGTCTTGCAGCAGGGCAGGTGGGCTACCCAGGTGTGTGACAACCAGCATGGCTTCATCTGTATGAAGAAATCTACCTCCAAACCCACAGGGGACCAGGTGGACACTAACCCAGGCTGCAAACCGGTGAGTGGACAGCCAGGGAGAGCAGAGGTCAGCCAGGGAGAGCAGAGGTCAGCCAGGGAGAGCAGAGGTCAGCCAGGGAGAGCAGAGGTCAGCCAGGGAGAGCAGAGGTCAGCCAGGGAGAGCAGAGGTCAGCCAGGGAGAGCAGAGGTCAGCCAGGGAGAGCAGAGGACAGCCAGGGAGAGCAGAGGTCAGCCAGGGAGAGCAGAGGTCAGCCAGGGAGAGCAGAGGTCAGCCAGGGAGAGCAGAGGTCAGCCAGGGAGAGCAGAGGACAGCCAGGGAGAGCAGAGATCAGCCAGGGAGAGCAGAGGTCAGCCAGGGAGAGCAGAGGTCAGCCAGGGAGAGCAGAGGTCAGCCAGGGAGAGCAGAGGACAGCCAGGGAGAGCAGAGGTCAGCCAGGGAGAGCAGAGGTCAGCCAGGGAGAGCAGAGGTCATGCTCTATAGCGCTGATGTTCTCAGGAACAGCCACATATATGGCTCTCTCTACCGGAGACTGAGGTTCAAGCCTTCCTGATGTCACTCCCACTTCTCCACCTCTGTTTCCAACTGTCTGAATAAAGTAGAACAAATAAACATTCTGTAAATGTGTCAGATTTAGTCAGCTAGCTAGTTGTCAACTGTAGTCCCTGGGCAGGTAGATAGATAATCAACATTTACATCAAAAATCGAATCAAATCAAATGTTATTTGTCACGTGCGCCGAATACAACACGATTCTAGGATAATGGTGTTGATGTGAGCCATGACCAGCCTTACACCTAGACCAGCTCAACAGTCTAACAGCTGTTTCTGACCCTGTTTGTCTCTCTGAAGCATTGGACCAGGCACGGCTCCTACTGCTACTTTGTGGGACCAGAGATCAAGACCTTTGATGAGGCCAAAGAGACATGCAAGAGCTCACAATCATATCTGGCAGATGTTTCTAGCAGGTAAGAAAGAAACCGGGATATACTTCTCTACAGCAAAAATTTGGGCTAGATGAATTTGGCTAGATAATACATTGTCTAATGATAATGAGTTCAGGGTGGACAAAGTTCCGTTATAATGTTTAAAATAATATTCTACTCAAAAACAAACTTATATTTTTTCTTATTTGGTCCACTGTTATGTCATCACAGTTTTTGCTCTATACTGAAAGTGCTCCATCTTGACCCTCGGCTGCTGACACCATTTTGGGGCATTGTATTAACAGTGGACTAAAGGACTAAATGCTAAAATAGAGTTTTTGAGTAAAATATACCTTTAACCATAATGTTTCAATAATGTCATAATGATAACTGTATCCAGGGTGGATAATGTTATAGTGATAATGTTTTATTAATTATGTGTCCAGAGTGGATAATGTTATAATGATAATGTTTTAATAATAATGTGTCCAGGGCGGATAATGTTATAATGATAATGTTTTAATAATAATGTGTCCAGGGCGGATAATGTTATAATGATAATGTTTTAATAATAATGTGTCCAGGGTGTATGATGTTATAATGATAATATTGTACTAATAATGTGTCCAGGGTGGATAATGCTTTCCTGATCAGCCTGGTTGGGTCCAGGCCAGAGCAACACTTCTGGATCGGACTCTCCAACCAGAACCACATCGACATCTTCAGCTGGACGAACAGCAACAGGGTCAGGTATACCCACTGGAACGCACAGATGCCAGGTAAAGGACAACCTCAGAGATGTATAATAGTACTATATATTGTAGTGACCGATGCCAGGTATAGGACAACCACAGATATATATAATAATACTATATATTGTAGTGACAGATGCCAGGTATAGGACAACCTCAGATATATATAATAGTACTATATATTGTAGTGACAGATGCCAGGTATAGGACAACCTCAGAGATGTATAATAGTACTATATATTGTAGTGACAGATGCCAGGTATAGGACAACCTCAGATATATATAATAGTACTAATCAAATCAAATCAAATCAAATCAAATTTATTAGTCACATACACATGGTTAGCAGATGTTAATGCGAGTGTAGCGAAATGCTTGTGCTTCTAGTTCCGACAATGCAGTAATAACCAACAGTAATCTAACCTAACAATTCCACACTACTACCTTACACACACACACAAGTGTAAAGGGATAAAGAATATGTACATAAAGATATATGAATGAGTGGTGGTACAGAACGGCATGGCAGATGCAGTAGATGGTATAGAGTACGGTATATACGTATGAGATGAGTACTGTAGGGTATGTAAACATAAAGTGGCATAGTTTAAAGTGGCTAGTGGTACATGTATTGCATAAAGATGGCAAGATGCAGTAGATGATATAGAGTACAGTATATACATATGAGATGGGTAATGTAGGGTATGTAAACATTGTATTAAGTGGCATTGCTTAAAGTGGCTAGTGGTACATTTTTACATAATTTCCATCAATTCCCATTTTTAAAGTGGCTGGAGTTGAGTCAGTATGTTGGCAGCGGCCGCTAAATGTTAGTGGTGGCTGTTTAACAGTCTGATGGCCTTGAGATAGAAGCTGTTTTTCAGTCTCTCGGTCCCTGCTTTGATGCACCTGTACTGACCTCGCCTTCTGGATGATAGCGGGGTGAACAGGCAGTGGCTTGGGTGGTTGTTGTCCTTGATGATCTTTATGGCCTTCCTGTGACATCGGGTGGTGTAGGTGTCCTGGAGGGCAGGTAGTTTGCCCCTGGTGATGCGTTCTGCAGACCTCACTACCCTCTGGAGAGCCTTACGGTTGTGGGCGGAGCAGTTGCCGTACCAGGCGGTGATACAGCCCGACAGGATGCTCTCGATTGTGCATCTGTAGAAGTTTGTGAGTGCTTTTGGTGACAAGCCGAATTTCTTCAGCCTCCTGAGGTTGAAGAGGCGCTGCTGCGCCTTCTTCACAACGCTGTCTGTGTGGGTGGACCAATTCAGTTTGTCCGTGATGTGTACACCGAGGAACTTAAAACTTTCCACCTTCCCCACTACTGACCCGTCGATGTGGATAGGGGGGTGCTCCCTCTGCTGTTTCCTGAAGTCCACAATCATCTCCTTTGTTTTGTTGACGTTGAGTATGAGGTTATTTTCCTGACACCACACTCCGAGGGCCCTCACCTCCTCCCTGTAGGCCGTCTCGTCGTTGTTGGTAATCAAGCCTACCACTGTAGTGTCATCCGCAAACTTGATGATTGAGTTGGAGGCGTGCATGGCCACGCAGTCGTGGGTGAACAGGGAGTACAGGAGAGGGCTCAGAACGCACCCTTGTGGGGCCCCAGTGTTGAGGATCAGCGGGGTGGAGATGTTGTTACCTACCCTCACCACCTGGGGGCGGCCCGTCAGGAAGTCCAGGACCCAGTTGCACAGGGCGGGGTCGAGACCCAGGGTCTCGAGCTTGATGACGAGTTTGGAGGGTACTATGGTGTTAAATGCTGAGCTGTAATCGATGAACAGCATTCTCACATGGGTATTCCTCTTGTCCAGATGGGTTAGGGCAGTGTGCAGTGTGGTTGCGATTGCGTCGTCTGTGGACCTGTTGGGTCGGTAAGCAAATTGGAGTGGGTCTAGGGTGTCCGGTAGGGTGGAGGTGATATGGTCCTTGACTAGTCTCTCAAAGCACTTCATGATGACGGAAGTGAGTGCTACGGGGCGGTAGTCGTTTAGCTCAGTTACCTTAGCTTTCTTGGGAACAGGAACAATGGTGGCCCTCTTGAAGCATGTGGGAACAGCAGACTGGGATAAGGATTGATTGAATATGTCCGTAAACACACCAGCCAGCTGGTCTGCGCATGCTCTGAGGACGCGGCTGGGAATGCCGTCTGGGCCTGCAGC
This sequence comes from Salvelinus alpinus, assembly GCF_045679555.1. NCBI lineage: Eukaryota > Metazoa > Chordata > Actinopteri > Salmoniformes > Salmonidae > Salvelinus > Salvelinus alpinus. The sequence continues at coordinate 2,397,544 of NC_092115.1, read as the reverse complement.
CTTGCGAGGGTTAACACGTTTAAATGTTTTACTCACCTCGGCTGCAGTGAAGGAGAGCCCGCAGGTTTTGGTAGGGGGCCGTGTCAGTGGCACTGTATTGTCCTCAAAGCGGGCAAAAAAGTTGTTTAGCCTGTCTGGGAGCAAGACATCCTGGTCCTCGACGGGGCTGGTTTTCTTTTTGTAATCCGTGATTGACTGTAGACCCTGCCACATACCTCTTGTGTCTGAGCTGTTGAATTTCGACTCGATTTTGTCTCTGTACTGAGACTTAGCCTGTTTGATTGCCTTGCGGAGAGAATAGCTACACTGTTTGTATTCGGTCATGCTTCCGGTCACCTTGCCCTGGTTAAAAGCAGTGGTTCGCGCTTTCAGTTTCACGCGAATGCTGCCGTCAATCCACGGTTTCTGGTTTGGGAATGTTTTTATCGTTGCTGTGGGTACGACATCGTCAATGCACTTCCTAATGAACTCGCTCACCGAATCAGCATATTCGTCAATATTGTTGTTGGACGCGATGCGGAACATATTCCAATCCGCGTGATCGAAGCAGTCTTGAAGCGTGGATTCAGATTGGTCGGACCAGCGTTGAACAGACCTGAGCGCGGGAGCTTGTTGTTTTAGTTTCTGTTTGTAGGCTGGAATCAACAAAATGGAGTCGTGGTCAGCTTTTCCGAAAGGGGGGCGGGGGAGGGCCTTATAAGCGTCGCGGAAATTAGTATAACAATGGTCTAGTGTTTTTCCAGCCCTGGTAGCACAATCGATATGCTGATAGAATTTAGGGAGTTTTGTTTTTAGATTAGCCTTGTTAAAATCCCCAGCTACGATGAATGCAGCCTCAGGGTGTGTGGTTTCCAGTTTACAAAGAGTCAGATAAAGTTCGTTCAGGGCCATCGATGTGTCTGCTTGGGGGGGAATGTATACGGCTGTGATTATGATTGACGAGAATTCCCTTGGTAGATAATGCGGTCGACATTTGATTGTGAGGAGTTCTAGATCAGGTGAACAGAACGACTTGAGTTCTTGTGTGTTGTTATGATGATCACACCACTTCTCGTTAATCATAAGGCATACCCCCCCGCCCCTCTTCTTACCAGAAAGATGTTTGTTTCTGTCGGCGCGATGCATGAAGAAACCAGCTGGCTGCACCGACTCCGTTAGCGTCCCTTGAGTTAGCCATGTTTCCGTGAAGCAGAGCACGTTGCAATCCCTGATGTCTCTCTGGAATGCTACCCGTGCTCGGATTTCATCAACCTTATTGTCAAGAGACTGGACATTGGCGAGTAGTATGCTAGGGAGTGGAGCGCGATGTGCCCGTCTCCGAAGCCTGACCACGAGACCGCCACGTTTTCCCCTTTTTCGGCGTCGCCCAGGGTCGCCGGCTGGGATCAGATCCATTGTATTGGGTGGAAGGCAGAACACTGGATCCGTTTCGGGAAAGTCATATTCCTGGTAGGAACGATGATGAGTTGACGTTAATCGTATATTCAGTAGTTCCTCCCGACTGTATGTAATGAAACCTAAGATTACCCGGGGTACCGATGTAAGAAATAACACGTAAAAAAACAAAATACTGCATATTTTCCAAGGAACACGAAGCGAGGCGGCCATCTCTTTTCGGCGCCGGAAGTTAGACAGTTAGACTATATATTGTAGTGACAGATGCCAGGTATAGGACAACCTCAGAGATGTATAATAGTACTATATATTGTAGTGACAGATGCCAGGTATAGGACAACCTCAGATATATATAATAGTACTATATATTGTCGTGACAGATGCCAGGTATAGGACAACCACAGAGATGTATAATAGTACTATATATTGTATTGACCATGTGTTTAGAAGCGTGTTCATCAACTCCCCCAAGGGAGCATGCTTTCTTGGGGGAGTCGATGGTGTGCAGGGCCAGAAAGTTCAGGGTTCACCGACCACTATCTGTTTCATTACAATAATATATAATGATAATGTATCATATTCATATAATATCAAACCTGTTGTAATTCTTTGGGGAGAAGGTGAATGGTGTTGTTTCGATACAAGAGTATGTACGATGTCTATGAGGTAGGAGTCTGACTACAGTTCTATAGTAGGAGTCTGACTACAGTTCTATGGTAGGAGTCTGACTACAGTTCTATAGTAGGAGTCTGACTACAGTTCTATAGTAGGAGTCTGACTACAGTTCTATAGTAGGAGTCTGACTACAGTTCTATGGTAGGAGTCTGACTACAGTTCTATAGTAGGAGTCTGACTACAGTTCTATAGTAGGAGTCTGACTACAGTTCTATAGTAGGAGTCTGACTACAGTTCTAAGGTAGGAGTCTGACTACAGTTCTATAGTAGGAGTCTGACTACAGTTCTATAGTAGAGGTCTGACTACAGTCCTATAGTAGGAGTCTGACTACAGTTCTATAGTAGGAGTCTGACTACAGTTCTATAGTAGGAGTCTGACTACAATTCTATAGTAGGAGTCAGACTACAGTTCTATAGTAGGAGTCTGACTACAGTTCTATAGTGGGAGTCGGACTACAGTTCTATAGTAGGAGTCTGACTACAGTTCTATAGTAGTAGTCTGACTACAATTCTATAGTAGGAGTCGGACTACAGTTCTATAGTAGGAGTCTGACTACAGTTCTATAGTAGGAGTCTGACTACAGTTCTATAGTAGGAGTCTGACTACAGTTCTAAGGTAGGAGTCTGACTACCGTTCTATAGTAGGAGTCTGACTACAGTTCTATAGTAGGAGTCTGACTACAGTTCTATAGTAGGAGTCTGACTACAGTTCTATAGTAGGAGTCTGACTACAGTTCTATAGTAGGAGTCTGACTACAGTCCTATAGTAGGAGTCTGACTACAGTTCTATAGTAGGAGTCTGACTACAGTTCTATGGTAGGAGTCTGACTACAGTTCTATAGTAGGAGTCTGACTACAGTTCTATAGTAGGAGTCTGACTACAGTTCTATAGTAGGAGTCTGACTACAGTTCTATAGTAGGAGTCTGACTACAGTCCTATAGTAGGAGTCTGACTACAGTTCTATAGTAGGAGTCTGACTACAGTCCTATAGTAGGAGTCTGACTACAGTTCTATGGTAGGAGTCTGACTACAGTCCTATAGTAGGAGTCTGACTACAGTCCTATAGTAGGAGTCTGACTACAGTTCTATAGTAGGAGTCTGACTACAGTTCTATGGTAGGAGTCTGACTACAGTTCTATAGTAGGAGTCTGACTACAGTTCTATAGTAGGAGTCTGACTACAGTTCTATAGTAGGAGTCTGACTACAGTTCTATAGTAGAGGTCTGACTACAGTCCTATAGTAGGAGTCTGACTACAGTCCTATAGTAGGAGTCTGACTACAGTTCTATAGTAGGAGTCTGACTACAGTTCTATAGTAGGAGTCGGACTACAGTTCTATAGTAGGAGTCGGACTACAGTTCTATAGTAGGAGTCTGACTACAGTTCTATAGTAGGAGTCTGACTACAGTTCTATAGTAGGAGTCTGACTACAGTTCTATAGTAGGAGTCTGACTACAGGTCTATAGTAGGAGTCTGACTACAGGTCTATAGTAGGAGTCTGACTACAGGTCTATAGTAGGAGTCTGACTACAGTTCTATAGTAGGAGTCTGACTACAGTTCTATAGTAGGAGGCTGACTACAGTTCTATAGTAGGAGTCTGACTACAGTTCTATAGTAGGAGTCTGACTACAGTTCTATAGTAGGAGTCTGACTACAGTTCTATAGTAGGAGTCTGACTACAGTTCTATATAACTGAATCTCATTGAACATGGTAATAGGTGCTCTTAACTGTGAAACTGAATGTTGCTCTGTATTTGTGTTCTCTCTTCGCATCAACTTTGACCTCAGGCAGTAGACAGGGTTGTGTGGCCATGACAACAGGGACTCTAGCTGGATTATGGGATGTGCTGAGCTGCACCAATCAGGAGAAGTATATCTGTAAACACCTGGCAGAAGGAGCGGGGCCAACACCAGAACCAATCACACCTGTCCCTCCCAGGTGCTATGAGGGCTGGAGTCCTCTGGGGTCTAGGAGCTACTGCTTCAAGGTAGACATAAGAATGAAACTAATATGTATTCTGACTGTAGTAACAACCTCTAGAGGAGTTAAAACCTCTTAAGGATTAGCCCCTGTTTTCTTTTTTCTCTTACAATGACATACCCAAGTCTAACTGCTTGTAGCTCAGGACCTGAAGCAAGGATATGCCTATTCTTGATACCATTTGAAAGGAAAACACTTTGAAGTTTATGGAAATGTGAAAGGAATGTAGTAGAATATAACACAATAGATCTGGTAAAAGATAATACAAAGAAAAACCCAACCATTCTTTTGTATTTTTTTTGTACCATCATCTTTGAAATGCAAGAGAAAGGCCATAATTTATTATTCCAGCCCAGGTGCAATTGAGATTTTGGCCACTAGATGGCATCAGTGTATTGTAAAGTTTTAGACTGATCCAAAGAACCAAAGCATTTCTGTTCAAAATTCAAGACTGCCCAAATGTGCCAAATATGTTTATTAATAACTTTTCTTGTTAAAAATTGTGCACTCTCCTCAAACAATAGCATGGTATTATTTCACTGTAATAGCTACTGTAAATTGGACAGTACAGTTAGATTAACAAGAATTTAAGCTTTCTGCCAATATCAGATATGTCTATATCCTGGGAAATGTTCTTGTTTCTCACAACCTCATGCTAATCGCATTAGCCTACGTTAGCTCAGCCGTCCCGTGGAAGGGACACCGATCCCGAAGAAGTTTTTTAATGTTGTTCCTCCTCATTTGACATCTATACAGCCAGGTTCTACAATATAACAACATAATAATAATATCTGCCATTTAGGAGACGCTTTTATCCACAGTCATGCAAGAGTACATTTTGCAGTATGGGTGGTCTCGGGAATCAAACCCAATATCCTGGTCTTGCAAGCACCATGTCCTACCAACTGATCTACAGAGGTTCTAGGTCATTTAGGACAATGACCTGGTTTGTCGTCACTTAAGGATCTCTTCCTAACTGTAGCAGATCATGATCCAGAGACAGTCTGTAGGATAAGGATCTCTTCCTAACTGTAGCAGATCATGATCCAGAGACAGTCTGTAGGATAAGGATCTCTTCCTAACTGTAACAGATCATGATCCAGAGACAGTCTGTAGGATAAGGATCTCTTCCTAACTGTAGCAGATAATGATCCAGAGACAGTCTGTAGGATAAGGATCTCTTCCTAACTGTAGCAGATCATGATGCAGAGACAGTCTGTAGGATAAGGATCTCTTCCTAACTGTAACAGATCATGATGCAGAGACAGTCTGTAGGATAAGGATCTCTTCCTAACTGTAACGGATCATGATCCAGAGACAGTCTGTAGGATAAGGATCTCTTCCTAACTGTAACAGATCATGATGCAAAGACAGTCTGTAGGATAAGGATCTCTTCCTAACTGTAACAGATCATGATGCAGAGACAGTCTGTAGGATAAGGATCTCTTCCTAACTGTAACAGATCATGATCCAGAGACAGTCTGTAGGATAAGGATCTCTTCCTAACTGTAACAGATCATGATGCAGAGACAGTCTGTAGGATAAGGATCTCTTCCTAACTGTAACAGATCATGATCCAGAGACAGTCTGTAGGATAAGGATCTCTTCCTAACTGTAACGGATCATGATCCAGAGACAGTCTGTAGGATAAGGATCTCTTCCTAACTGTAGCAGATCATGATCCAGAGACAGTCTGTAGGATAAGGATCTCTTCCTAACTGTAACAGATCATGATCCAGAGACAGTCTGTAGGATAAGGATCTCTTCCTAACTTTAACAGATCATGATCCAGAGACAGTCTGTAGGATAAGGATCTCTTCCTAACTGTAACGGATCATGATCCAGAGACAGTCTGTAGGATAAGGATCTCTTCCTAACTGTAGCAGATCATGATCCAGAGACAGTCTGTAGGATAAGGATCTCTTCCTAACTGTAGCAGATCATGATCCAGAGACAGTCTGTAGGATAAGGATCTCTTCCTAACTGTAACAGATCATGATCCAGAGACAGTCTGTAGGATAAGGATCTCTTCCTAACTGTAACAGATCATGATCCAGAGACAGTCTGTAGGATAAGGATCTCTTCCTAACTGTAACAGATCATGATGCAGAGACAGTCTGTAGGATAAGGATCTCTTCCTAACTGTAACAGATCATGATGCAGAGACAGTCTGTAGGATAAGGATCTCTTCCTAACTGTAACAGATCATGATCCAGAGACAGTCTGTAGGATAAGGATCTCTTCCTAACTGTAACAGATCATGATCCAGAGACAGTCTGTGTCTTAAAAGTATTTTACCTGTGTAGTGCCCATAGGGCTCTGGTCAAAAGTAGTACACTACCCATAGGGCTCTGGTCAAAAGTAGTGCACTACCCATAGGGCTCTGGTCTAAAGTAGTACACTACCCATAGGGCTCTGGTCTAAAGTAGTGCACTACCCATAGGGCTCTGGTCAAAAGTAGTACACTACCCATAGGGCTCTGGTCTAAAGTAGTGCACTACCCATAGGGCTCTGGTCAAAAGTAGTGCACTACCCATAGCTCTCTGGTCTAAAGTAGTACACTACCCATAGGGCTCTGGTCTAAAGTAGTGCACTACCCATAGGGCTCTGGTCTAAAGTAGTGCACTACCCATAGGGCTCTGGTCAAAAGTAGTGCACTACCCATAGCTCTCTGGTCTAAAGTAGTACACTACCCACAGGGCTCTGGTCTAAAGTAGTGCACTACCCATAGGGCTCTGGTCAAAAGTAGTGCACTACCCATAGGGCTCTGGTCTAAAGTAGTGCACTACCCATAGGGCTCTGGTCAAATGTAGTGCACTACCCACTGGGCTCTGGTCTAAAGTAGTGCACTACCCATAGGACTCTGGTCTAAAGTAGTGCACTACCCATAGGGCTCTGGTCTAAAGTAGTGCACTACCCATAGGGCTCTGGTCAAATGTAGTGCACTACCCATAGGGCTCTGGTCTAAAGTAGTACACTACCCATAGGGCTCTGGTCAAATGTAGTGCACTACCCACTGGGCTCTGGTCTAAAGTAGTGCACTACCCATAGGGCTCTGGTCAAAAGTAGTGCACTACCCATAGGGCTCTGGTCAAATGTAGTGCACTACCCATAGGGCTCTGGTCTAAAGTAGTACACTACCCATAGGGCTCTGGTCAAAAGTAGTGCACTACCCATAGGGCTCTGGTCTGCACTGAATAGGTTGTCTGTCTGGTCCAGTTCTTTACAGGGCATCACGCAGATAAGAAGACCTGGTTTGAGGCTCGGGACTTCTGCAGGGGGATTGGAGGAGACCTACTCAGCATCCACAGTTCTACAGACCTCCAGTCTATGCATCATGTGTAAGTTCTTCAACCTCACTTAAACACTCAGATATGCCAACACAAACCTTTATCGGTTAGCAACGATTCCAGCCCCCAATAATCTTCGACAGGTCTAATTCTAGGATCCAAAGAGTCAACCTATAAAAGTTTAATAACATGTTTGTTACCTATAAAGGTTTAGTAACATGTTTGTTACCTATAAAGGTTTAATAACATGTTTGTTACCTATAAAGGTTTAGTAACATGTTTGTTACCTATAAAGGTTTAGTAACATGTTTGTTACCTATAAAGGTTTAATAACATGTTTGTTACCTATAAAGGTTTAGTAACATGTTTGTTACCTATAAAGGTTTAGTAACATGTTTGTTACCTATAAAGGTTTAATAACATGTTTGTTACCTATAAAGGTTTAGTAACATGTTTGTTACCTATAAAGGTTTAATAACATGTTTGTTACCTATAAAGGTTTAGTAACATGTTTGTTACCTATAAAGGTTTAGTAACATGTTTGTTACCTATAAAGGTTTAGTAACATGTTTGTTACCTATAAAGGTTTAGTAACATGTTTGTTACCTATAAAGGTTTAGTAACATGTTTGTTACCTATAAAGGTTTAATAACATGTTTGTTACCTATAAAGGTTTAGTAACATATTTGTTACCTATAAAGGTTTAATAACATGTTTGTTACCTATAAAGGTTTAATAACATGTATATGACAGTTCTATTTCCACCTTCTTCCAGGGTTTTGGATACCGTAGCCATGGTGATAATAGAGTATTGTTCTGGATACCGTAGCCATGGTGATAATAGAGTATTGTTTTGGATACCGTAGCCATGGTGATAATATAGTGTTGTTTTGGATACCGTAGCCATGGTGATAATATAGTATTGTTCTGGATACCGTAGCCATGGTGATAATAGAGTATTGTTTTGGATACCGTAGCCATGGTGATAATATAGTATTGTTTTGGATCCCTTAGCCGTGGTGGGACTTCCTGGATCGGCCTGAGTGCTCAGGATCCCAACGCTGGCTACGCCTGGACTGATGGGTCGCCAGTGAGTAATGTTTGCATAATAATACAGATACTAATACTACTACTAATTATAATACTAACAGTAATACTACTACTACTACTGCTACTAATAGTAATACTACTACTACTACTGCTACTAATAGTAATACTACTACTACTACTGCTACTAATAGTAATACTACTACTGCTACTAATAGTACAACTACTACTACTACTGCTACTAATAGTAATACTACTATTACTACTGCTACTAACAGTAATACTACTACTACTACTGCTACTAACAGTAATACTACTACTACTACTGCTACTAATAGTAATACTACTATTACTACTGCTACTAATAGTAATACTACTATTACTACTGCTACTAATAGTAATACTACTACTGCTACTAATAGTACAACTACTACTACTACTGCTACTAATAGTAATACTACTACTACTACTGCTACTAACAGTAATACTACTACTACTACTGCTACTAACAGTAATACTACTACTACTACTGCTACTAATAGTAATACTACTATTACTACTGCTACTAATAGTAATACTACTATTACTACTGCTACTAATAGTAATACTACTACTGCTACTAATAGTACAACTACTACTACTACTGCTACTAATAGTAATACTACTATTACTACTGCTACTAATAGTAATACTACTAGTAATACTGCTACTAATAGTAATACTACTACTACTAATATAATAATAATAATACTACTATTACTACTGCTACTAATAGTAATACTACTACTACTACTACTAATAGTAATACTGCTACTAATAGTAATACTACTATTACTACTAATATACTACTACTACTAATAATAATAATACTGCTACTAATATAACAATAGTAATAATACTACTGCTACTAATATAATAATAGTAATACTACTACTACTACTACTAATAGTAATACTACCACTACTAATAGTAATACTACTACTACTAATAGTAATACTACTACTACTACTACAAATTATACGAATAATAGTAATACTACTACTACTAGTAATATATATATACTACTACTACTAATAGTGATACTACTACTACTACTACTAAATATAATAATAATAGTAATACTACTACTACTACTACTACTACTCCTAATGGTAATACTACTACTAATTATAATAATAATACTACTTTGACTAATAATACTACTACTACTACCACTAATAGTAATACTACTACTTCTGCTAATTATAATAATAATAGTAATACTACTACTACTTTTAATACTACTGCTACTACTACCACTACTTTTAATACTACTACTACTACCACTACTACTACTACTACTACTACTACTACTAGAAATACTACTACTACTACTACTAATAATAGTAATACTTCTACTACTACTAATACTACTACTACTACTAATAATAATAATACAAATAGTAATACTACTACTACTAGTAATATAAATACTACTACTAATATTACTACTAATTATTATAATAACAGTACTACCACTACTAGTATTAGTAGTAATACTACTACTATTAGTAATACTACTACTATTAGTAATACTACCAATAATACTACTACCAGTCAAAACTGTTCGCTGCTCTGGCACCCCAATGGTGGAACAAACTCCCTCACGACGCCAGGTCAGCGGAGTCAATCACCACCTTCCGGAGACACCTGAAACCCCACCTCTTTAAGGAATACCTAGGATAGGATAAAGTAATCCTTCTAACCCCCCCCCCTTAAAAGAGTTAGATGCACTATTGTAAAGTGGTTGTTCCACTGGATATCATAAGGTGAATGCACCAATTTGTAAGTCGCTCTGGATAAGAGCGTCTGCTAAATGACTTAAATGTAATGTAAATGTACTACCACTACTACCACTAATAATAATACTACTACCAATTATAATACTCATAGTAATACTGCTACTACTAATGGTAATACTTCTACTACTCCTAATAATAATAGTAATTCTACTACTACTAGTAGTAGTAGTACTACTACTGCTACTAATATTAATACTACTACTAATAATAATAATACCACTACTACTAATTTTAATAATAATGGTACTAATACTACTACTACTACTACTACTACTACTAATACTAATTATTATAATAACAGTAAGACTACTACTACTACTAATAGTAATACTACTACTATTGGTAATACTACGAATAATACTACTACCACTACCAATAATACCACCATTACTAATAATACCACTACTACTAATTATAATACTCATAGTAATACTACTACTACTACTAGTAATACTTCTACTACTCCTAATAATAATAGTAATACTACTACTACTACTACTACTAGTAGTGCTACTACTACTGCTACTAATAGTAATACTTCTACTACTCCTAATAATAATAGTAATACTACTACTACTACTACTACTAGTAGTGCTACTACTACTGCTACTAATAGTAATACTTCTACTACTCCTAATTATAATAATAATAAAAATACTACTACTAGTAGTAGTACTACTACTACTGCTACTAATAGTAATACTGCTACTAATAGTGATACTACTAGTGATACTACTAATACTACTACTACTACTGCTAATTATAATAATGTGTTGCTGGAGTTGTTCCTGACACGTCCAACTGAGCTGCCTCCCATGTTTTAATACTACTACTACTACTAGAAATACTACTGGAGTTGTTCCTGATACGTCCAACTGAGCTGCCTCTCATGTTTTTCCTCAAGGAATGTTCATGATTGTCTGTACTAGGTTTGAAGTATTGTTGATCGGAAGTCTACCTCGTGGGAAAGTTTCTATTACACATGTGTTTGTCCTCAGCTGTCCTTCCAACACTGGATAGAGGGGGAACCCAACAACTCCAACGGCGTGGAGTCCTGTGCTGAGATTATGAACTCTTACTGGGATAAAGAGGGATCCTGGAACGATGTAAACTGTGAGGGCTACAACGACTGGCTGTGTGAGATCCCTAAAGGTAATGTATGGCTCAATGACTGGCTGTGTGAGATCCCTAAAGGTAATGTATGGCTCAATGACTGGCTGTGTGAGATCCCTCAAGGTACTGTAATATATGGCTCAATGACTGGCTGTGTGAGATCCCTAAAGGTAATGTATGGCTCAATGACTGGCTGTGTGAGATCCCTAAAGGTACTGTAATGTATGGCTCAATGACAGGCTGTGTGAGATCCCTAAAGGTAATGTATGGCTCAATGACTGGCTGTGTGAGATCCCTAAAGGTACTGTAATATATGGCTCAATGACAGGCTGTGTGAGATCCCTAAAGGTAATGTATAGCTCAATGACAGGCTGTGTGAGATCCCTAAAGGTAATGTATGGCTCAATGACTGGCTGTGTGAGATCCCTAAAGGTAATGTATGGCTCAATGACTGGCTGTGTGAGATCCCTAAAGGTACTGTAATATATGGCTCAATGACTGGCTGTGTGAGATCCCTAAAGGTAATGTATGGCTCAATGACGGGCTGTGTGAGATCCCTAAAGGTACTGTAATGTATGGCTCAATGACGGGCTGTGTGAGATCCCTAAAGGTAATGTATGGCTCAATGACTGGCTGTGTGAGATCCCTAAAGGTAATATATGGCTCAATGACGGGCTGTGTGAGATCCCTAAAGGTACTGTAATATATGGCTCAATGACGGGCTGTGTGAGATCCCTAAAGGTAATGTATGGCTCAATGACTGGCTGTCTGAGATCCCTAAAGGTACTGTAATGTATGGCTCAGTGACTGGCTGTGTGAGATCCCTAAAGGTAATGTATGGCTCAATGACAGGCTGTGTGAGATCCCTAAAGGTAATGTATGGCTCAATGATAGGCTGTCTCATCGTTGTCGGTGATCAGGCCTACCGCTGTTGTGTCGTCAGCAAACTTAATGATGGTGTTGGAGTCATGCTTGGCCACGCAGTATTGAGTGAACAGGGAGTACAAGAGGGGACTGAGCCCGCACCCCTGAGAGGCCCCTGTGTTGAGGATCAGCGTGGCAGATGTGTTGTTACCTACTCTTACCACCTGGGGGGCGGCCCGTCAGGAAGTCCAGGATCCAGTTGCAGAGGGAGGTGTTTAGTCCCAGGGTCCTTAGCTTAGTGATGAGCTTCGTGGGCACTATGGTGTTAAACCCTGAGCTGTAGTCAATGAATAGCATTCTCATGTAGGTGTTCCTTTTGTCCAGGTGGGAAAGGGCAGTGTGGAGATAGAGATTGCGTCATCTGTGGATCTGTTGGGTCGGTATGCAAATTGGAGTGGGTCTAGGGTCTCTGGGATAACGGTGTTGATGTGAGCCATGACCAGCCTTTCAAAGCACTTCATGGTTATAGACGTGAGTGCTGCGGGTCGGTCGTCATTTAGGCAGGTTACCTTGGTGTTCTTGGGCACAGGCACTATGGTAATCTGCTTGAAACATGTTTCATGTTACAGACCCGGTTAGGGACGGATTGAAAATGTCAGTGAAGACACTTACCAGTTGGTCAGCACATGCTTGGAGTACACGTCCTGGTAATCCGTCTGGCCCTGCGGCCTTGTGAATGTTGACCTGTTTAAAGGTCTTACTCACATCGGCTACAGAGAGCGTGATCACACAGCCATTCAGAACAGCTGGTGCTGTCATGCATGCTTCAGTGTTGCTTGCCTCGAAGCACACATAGAAGCAATTTAGCTCATCTGGTCGGCTCGCGTCAATGGGCAGCTTGCGGCTGTGCTTCCCTTTGTAGTCCGTAATAGTTTGCAAGCCCTGCCACATCCGACGAGCATCGGAGCCGGTGTAGTGGGATTCAATCTTTGTCCTGTATTGATGCTTTGCCTGTTTGATGGTGTCACGCCCTGGCCTTAGTTATCTTTGTTTTCTTTATTATTTTAGTTAGGTCAGGGTGTGACATGGGGGATGTTTGTGTGTTTTTGTCTAGTCTAGGGTGTTTGTATTGTCTAGGGGGTTTTGTAGAGTTCATGGGGTTGTGTTCAGTGTAGGTGTTTATGTAAGTCTATGGTTGCCTGGATTGGTTCTCAATCAGAGACAGCTGTCTATCGTTGTCTCTGATTGGGAGCCATATTTAGGCAGCCATAGGCATTAGGTAGGTTGTGGGTAATTGTCTATGTCTTGACGTTAGTTGCTTGTGTCTGCACTTTCGTTTTGTAGCTTCACGGTCGTTTGTTGTTTTGTCTAGGTTGTATTAGTGTTCGTGTTCGTTTCTTCTTCTATTAAAATAGAAGATGTGTCTATATCACGCTGCGCCTTGGTCCTCTCTTTCACCTAACAACGATCGTGACAGATGGTTTATTGAAGGGCATAGCGGGATTTCTTATAAGCTTCCAGGTTAGAGTCCCGCTCCTTGAAAGCAGCAGCTCTACCCTTTAGCTCAGTGCGGATGTTGCCTGTAATCCATGGTTGAGGTATGTATCCTTCTGGTTGAGGTATGTACATACGGTCACTGTGGGGACGACGTCGTCGATGCACTTATTGATGATGCCAATGACTGATGTGGTATACTCCTCAATCCCATTGGATGAATCCCGGAACATATTCCAGTCTGTGCTAGCAAAACAGTCCTGTAGCGTAGCATCCGCGTCATCTGACCCCTTCCAAATCGAGCGAGTCACTGGTATTTCCTGCTTTCGTTTTTGCTTGTTAGCAGGAATGAGGTGCATAGTTATTGTCAGATTTGCCAAATGGAAGGCGAGGGAAATCTTTGTACGCGTCTCTGTGTGTGGAGTAAAGGTGGTCTAGTTTTTTTTTCTTCTCTGGTTGCACATGTAACATGCTGGTAGAAATGAGGTAAAACTGATTTAAGTTTCCCTGCATTAACGTCTCTGGCCACTAGGTGCGCCGCCCATGAGGTTCTGGTCAAAAGTGCAACACTATAAAAGGAAGACATTCAGGATGTAGCGCCTCTGTCTGTGAGACGGAAGTATTTTCGTCGACCTCATGACGTGCATGATTAGTAACCTTACTGGGACCAGAAGGCTTTAGCTTAGTGAGCTAACACAGTCTTCTCTCTTCTCCATTCTCCTCCTCTTTTCTCTGTGGCATTACAGGATTGACCCCACTACCTCCTCCCAACAACACCGTCCCTGGTAAGTACCCTTGACAGTATCTGCTTGGTGTAGTCTCCACAGAGGGGACTGGTCCGATCGGTCTCTCGAGGGGACTGGTCCGATCGGTCTCTCGAGGGGACTGGTCCGATCGGTCTCTCGAGGGGACTGGACCGATCGGTCTCTCGAGGGGACTGGTCCGATCGGTCTCTCGAGGGGACTGGTCCGATCGGTCTCTCGAGGGGACTGGTCCGATCGGTCTCTCGAGGGGACTGGTCCGATCGGTCTCTCGAGGGGACTGGTCCGATCGGTCTCTCGAGGGGACTGGTCCGATCGGTCTCTCGAGGGGACTGGTCCGATCGGTCTCTCGAGGGGACTGGACCGATCGGTCTCTCGAGGGGACTGGTCCGATCGGTCTCTCGAGGGGACTGGTCCGATCGGTCTCTCGAGGGGACTGGTCCGATCGGTCTCTCGAGGGGACTGGTCCGATCGGTCTCTCGAGGGGACTGGTCCGATCGGTCTCTCGAGGGGACTGGACCGATCGGTCTCTCGAGGGGACTGGTCCGATCGGTCTCTCGAGGGGACTGGTCCGATCGGTCTCTCGAGGGGACTGGACCGATCGGTCTCTCGAGGGGACTGGACCGATCGGTCTCTCGAGGGGACTGGACCGATCGGTCTCTCGAGGGGACTGGTCCGATCGGTCTCTCGTCTAGACCAAGCAAATAATTTATTTGAGTATTTTCTAATCCTGTCTAGAGTATATTGTGACAGAGGATGGCTGGCTGGAGTATGGAGGCTCTCAATATTACTTTAATAGTGAACAGCTGCCCATGGAGAACGCCAGACACTACTGTCAGCAGAGGCATGGGGGCCTTGTTGTTATCAACGGACTAACAGAAAATACATTTCTGTGGAAAAAGGTAAACACCTTTAGTTTCGCTATAGTCCTGCCTTCAAACACATTGGCAAACACATTGGCAGAGCAATATACACCAGTGGTGTATAGTACTTAAGTAAAAAATACTTTAAAGTACTACTTAAGTCGTTTTTAACTTTTACTTCACTACATTCCTAAAGAAAATTATGTACTTTTTACTCCATACATATTCCCTGACACCCAAAAGTAACATTTTGAATGTTTAGCAGGACAGGAAAATGGTCCAATTCACGCACTAATCAAGAGAACATCCCTGTTATTCCTTACTGCCTCTGATCTGGCGGACTCACGGCCTCACGGAACACAGAGGCTTCGTTTGTAAATTATGTCTGAGTGTTGTAGTGTGCCCCTGGCTATCCGTAAATAAAAAATAATTGCTTAATATAAGGATTTTGACATTTACTTTTGATACTTAAGTATATTTAAAAACATACTTTTAGACTTTTACTCAAGTAGTATTTTACTGGGTGACTTTCATTTTATATTAAGGTATCTTTACTTTTACTCAATTATGACAATTGGGTACTTGTTCCACCGCTGATATACACTGAATCCACAAAACATTAAGTACACCTTTCTAATATTGAGTTGCACCCCCTTTTGCCTTCAATTCGTCGGGGCTTGGTGTCGAAACGGACGATGGCCCATGTGGACTCCAAGACAGCTAGTCCCTAATGTTAATTGCTCTTTTTTCAGATCAATAAAGAGCATTTGGGAAACCATTACATCGGGCTAACAGTTGATCTAGATCAGTCTTTCGGGTGAGTAAAAGAAGATTGTCAAGCAAATAAAAATAAAATGTTTTCTATATCACTTCACTTCAAGCTGCTGTTCTATTGCTACGTTCATGACATGTTAGAAACTCTGAAATACAAGCTTACTTTCTGGGGAAAATCTATTTAAAAGGCCCTCCAATTGGAGACTTTTCAGACATGCAGAACTCTGACGTCACCTACCAAGAACATAACTTAACAAAACATTATTTATCCAAATCAATTTATTTTGACCTTTTTTTAACACTATAATTTGGATGAGAGCGTGATGGCTGCGCTTTTGTTCATGGTTGACGTAGCTACTTAGACATTAGCCAGTTGGCGTTCTCAACCAGTTCAAAGCATGTGAATGCACACAACTCATAGCTCCGTGTTTAGAAGTTGTATTTCCCAACATTCCGGCATGTCATGAACGCAGCATATTTTCTGTGTATTGTCCGTGTTCTTTCTGTGTTCTATGTCTTGTGTGTTGCTGAGTTCTTGTGTTCTGAGTTCTGTGTTCCATGTTTCGTGCAGAGGAGAAGCCACGGCAGGGCCAGGCTGGGCAGAGGCCCTGACAGATTAAATACTGGCCCACCCAAATAGGATGACTTAAAATATAAATATTTAAATATATGAATTTGATTTGTTGTTTGAATTGCTTCCTGACTTATCAGTAATACATAGTTCCTTCAGAAAGTATTCATACCCCTTGACTTATTCCACATTCTGTTGTTACAGCCTGAATTCAACATGGATTAAATATATATTTTTCTTACAAATCTACACACAATACCCCATAATGGCAAAGTCCAAACTTGTTTTTAGAAATGTTTACACATTTATTGAAAATGAAATACAGATATATCTCATTTACATAAGTATTCACACCTCTGAGTGAATACATGTTAGAATCACCCTTGGCAGTGATTACAGCTGTGAGTCTTTCTGGGTAAGTCTCTAAGAGCTTTCCACACCTGGATTCGGCAACATTTGACCATTATTCTTTAAAACATTATTCAAGCTCTGTCAAATTGGTTGTTGATCATTGCTAGACAACCATTTTCAGCTCTTGCCATAGATTTTCAAGCAGATTTAAGTCAAAACTTTAATATCGGCCACTCAGGAATATTCACTGTCTTCTTGGTAAGCAACTCCAGTGTAGATTTGGCCTTGTGTTTTAGGTTATTGTTCTGCTGAAAGGTGAATTCATCTCCCAGTGTCTGGTGGAAAGCAGACTGAACCAGGTTTTCCTCTAGGGTTTTGTTTGTGCTTAGCTCCATTCCATTTATTTTTTTCCTGAAAAACTCCCCAGTCCTTAACGATGACAGGCATACCCATAACACGATGCAGACACCACTATGATTGAATATATGAAGAGTGGTACTCAGTAATGTGTTGTATTGGATTTTCCCCAAACATAACATTTTGTATTCAGGACAAAAAGTTAAATTCTTTGCCAAATTACTTTAGTGCCTTGCCTTTTTTGTTATTCAGTTCAGGCTTCCTTCTTTTCACTATATCATTCAGGTTAGTATTGTAATTGTTGATCCATCCTCAGTTTTCTCCTATTACAGCCATTACACTGTTTTAATGTCACCATTGGCCTCATGGTGAACTCCCTGAGCAGTTTCCTTCTTCTCCGGCATCTTAGTTACGGACGCCTGTATCTCTTTAGTGACTGGGTGTACACCATCCAAAGTGTAATTAATAACTTCACCATGCTCAAAGGGATATTCATGATCTGATATTCAATATCTTGTGTTCTGAGTTCTTGGGTTCTGAGTTATTGTGTCCTGTGTTCTGTTCAGGTGGATGGACGATTCCCCAGTTGTATTCCAGAGATGGGCCAACAACCAGCCGGACTTCAAGAACAACGATGAGAACTGTGTTGCCATGACCAGCTCCATGGGTGAGCTAACGATGAGATGTTCCTCTCTTATAAGAACTTCCATTGAGTTATTTTTATTCTGAATCTTAGGGCTGGTTACCACATAACTCAATGGCATGACTAGGTCTACTATAACTGTGTGTCTGTGTGTTCAGGTTTCTGGCAGGACTATAACTGTGTGTTCAGGTTTCTGGCATGACTATAACTGTGTGTTCAGGTTTCTGGCAGGACTATAACTGTGTGTCTGTGTGTTCAGGTTTCTGGCAGGACTATAACTGTGTGTCTGTGTGTTCAGGTTTCTGGCAGGACTATAACTGTGTGTTCAGGTTTCTGGCATGACTATAACTGTGTGTCTGTGTGTTCAGGTTTCTGGCAGGACTATAACTGTGTGTTCAGGTTTCTGGCAGGACTATAACTGTGTGTTCAGGTTTCTGGCAGGACTATAACTGTGTGTCTGTGTGTTCAGGTTTCTGGCAGGACTATAACTGTGTGTCTGTGTGTTCAGGTTTCTGGCAGGACTATAACTGTGTGTTCAGGTTTCTGGCATGACTATAACTGTGTGTCTGTGTGTTCAGGTTTCTGGCAGGACTATAACTGTGTGTTCAGGTTTCTGGCAGGACTATAACTGTGTGTTCAGGTTTCTGGCAGGACTATAACTGTGTGTTCAGGTTTCTGGCAGGACTATAACTGTGTGTTCAGGTTTCTGGCAGGACTATAACTGTGTGTCTGTGTGTTCAGGTTTCTGGCAGGACTATAACTGTGTGTTCAGGTTTCTGGCATGACTATAACTGTGTGTCTGTGTGTTCAGGTTTCTGGCAGGACTATAACTGTGTGTTCAGGTTTCTGGCAGGACTATAACTGTGTGTTCAGGTTTCTGGCATGACTATAACTGTGTGTTCAGGTTTCTGGCAGGACTATAACTGTGTGTTCAGGTTTCTGGCATGACTATAACTGTGTGTTCAGGTTTCTGGCATGACTATAACTGTGTGTCTGTGTGTTCAGGTTTCTGGCAGGACTATAACTGTGTGTTCAGGTTTCTGGCATGACTATAACTGTGTGTCTGTGTGTTCAGGTTTCTGGCAGGACTATAACTGTGTGTCTGTGTGTTCAGGTTTCTGGCATGACTATAACTGTGTGTCTGTGTGTTCAGGTTTCTGGCATGACTATAACTGTGGCACTGAAATGAGGTCCATCTGTGAGAGGAGTGGTTCCCCCCCAGTGAACAGCACTGTGCCCCCTACTGCCCCCCCCACAGGAGGCTGCCCCCCGGAATGGACCCTCTACCAGTCTAAGGTCAGTAAGAGGAGAGAATGGATCCTAAGGTCAGAGATCAAAGGTTACACAGGAAGAGTGTTTTAATAATGATTATGTAATAATAATATGTTAAATGTCTTTCGCATGAAAACAGACGATACAGTTTTTAGGCTTTGAGAATGAAAGTCTAACTCAAAGTGTTTGCCTATAATCAATCACCTTGGATCAACTTGATTTATTGCTTATTGATTTGTTTATAGTGCTACAAATTGATTGGATACCGGGTACCTAGTACCTGGCTCGAGGCCAGATCGTACTGCCAATCCGTGGGAGCTAACCTGGCGTCCATCGCCAATAGGCGGGAGCAAGGTGAGATTATTTTAACCTGTAAATGACCCCTCGTCTGTGGCGGTCTAAGACGCGTCCTCTGGAGTATGATGTACATGTAAGACCATAGCTCTTTCTCCTACCTGTCACCTATATTTATCCTAAAAACATACAAAATACTTTTAAAAAAAGCAGTACTGGAAAAAGTACCCAATTGTCATACTTGAGTTAAAGTAAAGATACCTTAATAGAAAATGACTCAAGTAAAATTTAGTCACCCAGTAAAATAATATTTGAGTAAAAGTCTAAAAGTATTTGTTTTTTTGAAATATACTTAAGTATCAAAAGTAAATGTAATTGCTAAAATATACTTAAGTATCAAAAGTAAAAGTATAAATAATTTAAAATGACTTATATTAAGCAAACCAGACGGCACGATTTCCCTGTGATTTTATTTATGGATAGCCAGGGGGACGCTCAAACACTTTGGTGTGGACCACACAAACTAAACACAGAGACAGTAGGGATGACCAGGGGTGTTTTCTTGATAAGAGTGTGAATTGGACCATTTTCCTGTCAAAATGTAACAAGTACTTTAGAGTGCCATGAAAAATGCATGGAGTAAAAAGTTCATTATTTTCTTTAGGAATGTAGTGAAGTAAAAGTTGTCAAAAAATATAAATTGTAAAGTACAGATACCCGCATAAACTACTTAAGTAGTACTTAATTTTTTTATTTGATTAAGTACTTTACACCACTGAAAAAATAATATATATACTGAATGAACGGTCATCTTCTCTTAGACAGGCAGGTATTTAACACCCACAGACAACACCACTGACCCTAAACTGATCAACTGGCACGTTACAGACAGTCATGCACATAAACATCCCATGGATGCTACTATTAGTGTCAGTAGCACCTTGTTTAACAGATGGAAATGACAGTACCGTCAGCCACATGTCAGTCAGTCAGTGATGATCCATCCCGTTCTCTCCTGACCAACTCTCCTGTGGGTTGTAGCAATAGAGATAGAGGGCTCTGGATGGATTGAGGGATTCCACCATTTTAAAGTAGTCAACTGGGTGGGGATTTCTATGGGTTTAGAGAAATCAGCCAATGATTGGAGCATTGTCTTCATCAAATTTGGTTACCTATGGTTTGTCAATGAAGTAGAAAATGTACCACTTTAAAATGGAGATAACCCTTCATTGCGCTGCCCATAGAGACAGAGGACTCATCATGGATATAACCCCATTTTATCTTTGACATTTTCATTAGACATTGCCATCATCCACCATTTTTAAGTAGTCAACTGGGTGGGGATTCCTATGGGTTGCAGCCTCAATTGAGCCTCCCATGCTGTCACAGACTCTATAATGACACAGATATAAAGATGAGTCCTCTATCTCTATGGAGCTACCCATGCTGTCACAGACTCTATAATGACACAGATATAAAGATGAGTCCTCTATCTATCTCTATGGAGCTACCCATGCTGTCACAGACTCTATAATGACACAGATATAAAGATGAGTCCTCTATCTATCTCTATGGAGCTACCCATGCTGTCACAGACTCTATAATGACACAGATATAAAGATGAGTCCTCTATCTATCTCTATGGAGCTACCCATGCTGTCACAGACTCTATAATGACACAGATATAAAGATGAGTCCTCTATCTATCTCTATGGAGCTACCCATGCTGTCACAGACTCTATAATGACACAGATATAAAGATGAGTCCTCTATCTATCTCTATGGAGCTACCCATGCTGTCACAGACTCTATAATGACACAGATATAAAGATGAGTCCTCTATCTATCTCTATGGAGCTACCCATGCTGTCACAGACTCTATAATGACACAGATATAAAGATGAGTCGTCTATCTATCTCTATGGTTGCAGTGTTTCTGACGACCCAGATGTCTTCTGGTGCCACTGACCTGTGGATTGGACTGAGTAACTTAAACCGGGACAGGTTTGTTTGGACCGATGGCCAGGCAGTCAAATACACAAACTTGGATTTCAAGAAGGTACGCATGTATACACACATTTACCTAAGCAATGAGGGCTGAGGGTTGTGTTCCATTGTGTTCCATTGTGTTCCATGGGCAATATACCACAGCTGGTCGTAGGCATGACGGCCAAGCAGACATTTACGCATTTAACATAAACAAAACATTCACATAAGACATAATCAATGTTCCCGCCTAAACTGCAGAGAAGCACTAGATTGAGCTTCACTCACCTTTCTCTAGTTTTCCCCTTCAGTTAACAATGTCAAGCTCTACTGTGGGAATTGTGATCGAATCAGCGCAATGTCAACCAATTTTAATGGTACATACCGGCACAAAACGAACTATGCAAGACTTTAGTATGCAAAACTAACTGTGCAAAGAGATGTTCTTGTAGGCAGAGGACATTGGAGTAGGATTCCATTGACAGGAAGGACTCAGCCTGGACTCTACACAGACCGGTGCCCCATTACCAATCAGAGCTGCAGTAGGCCTATATGCAAATAGCCATTGCCATATATGGATCTGTGCCGTTCACTGTGTTTATGCTGAGCGGTCGGGAGTAGATGCTCTTGTTCTGAGATCAAAGTGAGAGCTACATGTAGCCACCTGTGTATGTTTTGCTAGTTAGCTAGTTATTAGCCCAGTTACAGCTACTTTCTAGTCAACAATTTTAATAAGTATTTCTCTATGGCTGGCCATGCTTTCCACCTGGCTACCCCAACCCCGGCCAACAGCTCAGCACCCCCTGCAGCAACTAGCCCAAGCCCCCCCCCCCCCCCCGCTTCTCCTTCACGCAAATCCAGATAGCTGATGTTCTGAAAGAGCGGGAAAATCCGGACCCCTACAAATCAGCTGGGCTAGACAATCTGAACCCCTACAAATCAGCTGGGCTAGACAATCTGGACCCCTACAAATCAGCTGGGCTAGACAATCTGGACCCCTACAAATCAGCTGGGCTAGACAATCTGGACCCCTACAAATCAGCTGGGCTAGACAATCTGGACCCCTACAAATCAGCTGGGCTAGACAATCTGAACCCCTACAAATCAGCTGGGCTAGACAATCTGAACCCTCTCTTCCTAAAATGATCCGCCGCCATTTTTGCAACTCCTATTACTAGTCTGTTCAACATCTCTTTCTGGCACGAGAATTTTCAATTCCAATGATAATCACTAATAATCAATAGCTTTGACCAATCCCAGAGGATAGTAAGACCATGGGTTTAATGATAATTAGTCAAAGACTCAGCTTATGCAAAAGGTCTGTACCGTTTATTCACGAGAACGTTCTGAAGTCCACAATACAAACACAGTCTTTATAACACACACACAAACAAGTTCAAATCTTAAGCTACGCCTTGCTCAGACAGTCAGTGTTTTTCCACTGCACAGATACATTGTTTCTTTAATCTGCAACATGTTTCATAATGTTCTGCAAGCCTAACAGTTTCTCCCCTCCACGGGTGGAGACAGGATGTCCTGTAAGGAACACAGTAGTACAACTTGTCTGTCGATAGCTCCTCTTGTCATTTGTTTCAAACCCCTGCTTACGTACTAAACAGGAACAAACGGTCCTCTGACTAAAACTACACACATCCGATTATAGTTTTATGATTCTAATACATTTAATTCAAT
The DNA here is from genome assembly GCF_045679555.1 of Salvelinus alpinus. Classification (NCBI taxonomy): domain Eukaryota; kingdom Metazoa; phylum Chordata; class Actinopteri; order Salmoniformes; family Salmonidae; genus Salvelinus; species Salvelinus alpinus. The sequence continues at coordinate 2,374,278 of NC_092115.1, read as the reverse complement.
TATATGTTTTCAGGGTGGAATATTCTAATCATTACCTTTAAGCATATAATTCCCTTATCACTTTCGTATCGTCTGGGATTCCTAAAGATTGGAAAGCTGCCGCGGTCATCCCCCTCTTCAAAGGTGTTGACACTCTGGACCCAAACTGTTATAGACCTATATCCATCTTACCCTGCCTTTCTAAGGTCTTCGAAAGCCAAGTTAACAAACAGATCAGCGACCATTTCGAATCCCACCGTACCTTCTCCGCTATGCAATCTGGTTTCCGAGCTGGTCATGGGTGCACCTCAGCCACGCTCAAGGTCCTAAACGATATCATAACCGCCATTGGTAAAAGACAGTACTGTGCAGCCGTCTTCATCGACCTGGCCAGGGCTTTCGACTCTGTCAATAACCACATTCTTATCGGCAGACTCAACAGCCTTGGTTTCTCAAATGACTGCCTCGCCTGGTTCACCAACTACTTCTCAGATAGAGTTCAGTGTGTCAAATCGAAGGGCCTGTTGTCCGGACCTCTGGCAGTCTCTATGGGGGTGCCAGAGGGTTCAATTCTCAGGCCGACTCTTTTCTCTGTATATATCAATGATGTCGCTCTTGCTGCTGGAGATTCTTTGATCCACCTCTACGCAGACGACACCATTCTGTATACTTCTGGCCCTTCTTTTGACACTGTGTTAACTAACCTCCAGACGAGCTTCAATTCCATACAACACTCCTTCCGTGGCCTCCAACTACTCTTAAACGCAAGTAAAACCAAATGCATGCTCTTTAACCGATCGCTGCCCGCACCTGCCCGCCCGACAAGCATCACTACTCTGGACGGTTCTGACTTAGAATATGTGGACAATTACAAATACCTAGGTGTCTGGTTAGACTGTAAACTCTCCTTCCAGACTCACATTAAGCATCTCCAATCCAAAATTAAATCTAGAATCGGCTTCCTATTTCGCAACAAAGCCTCCTTCACTCATGCTGCCAAACATATCCTCGTAAAACTGACTATTCTACCAATCCTCGACTTCGGCGATGTCATTTACAAAATAGCCTCCAACACTCTACTCAGCAAATTGGATGCAGTCTATCACAGTGCCATCCGTTTTGTCACCAAAGCCCCATATACTACCCACCACTGTGACCTGTATGATCTCGTTGGCTGGCCCTCGCTTCATATTCGTCGCCAAACCCACTGGCTCCAGGTCATCTATAAGTCTATGCTAGGTAAAGCCCCGCCTTACCTTAGCTCACTGGTCACCATAACAACACCCACCCGTAGCACGTTCTCCAGCAGGTATATTTCACTGGTCACCACCAAAATCAACACCTCCTTTGGCCGCCTTTCCTTCCAGTTCTCTGCTGCAAATGACTGGAACGAATTGCAAAAATCACTGAAGTTGGAGTCTTATATCTCCCTCACTAACTTTAAGCGTCAGCTGTCAGAGCAGCTCACCGATCGCTGCAGCTGTACACAGGCCATCTGTAAACAGCCCATCTGTACACAGCCCATCTGTAAACAGCCCATCTGTAAATAGCCCATCTGTAAACAGCCCATCTGTAAATAGCCCATCTGTAAATAGCCCATCTGTAAACAGCCCATCTGTAAATAGCCCATCTGTAAATAGCCCATCTGTAAATAGCCCATCTGTAAATAGCCCATCTGTAAATAGCCCATCTGTAAATAGCCCATCTGTACACAGCCCATCTGTAAATAGCCCATCTGTAAATAGCCCATCTGTAAATAGCCCATCTGTAGACAGCCCATCTGTAAATAGCCCATCTGTACACAGCCCATCTGTAAATAGCCCATCTGTAAATAGCCCATCTGTAAATAGCCCATCTGTAAATAGCCCATTTGTACACAGCCCATCTGTAAATAGCCCATCTGTAAATAGCCCATCTGTAAATAGCCCATCTGTAGACAGCCCATCTGTAAATAGCCCATCTGTACACAGCCCATCTGTACATAGCCCATCTGTAAATAGCCCATCTGTACATAGCCCATCTGTAAATAGCCCATCTGTAAATAGCCCATCTGTAGACAGCCCATCTGTAAATAGCCCATCTGTACACAGCCCATCTGTACATAGCCCATCTGTAAATAGCCCATCTGTACATAGCCCATCTGTAAATAGCCCATCTGTAAATAGCCCATCTGTAAATAGCCCATCTGTAGACAGCCCATCTGTAAATAGCCCATCTGTACACAGCCCATCTGTAAATAGCCCATCTGTAAATAGCCCATCTGTAAATAGCCCATCTGTAGACAGCCCATCTGTAAATAGCCCATCTGTACACAGCCCATCTGTACATAGCCCATCTGTAAATAGCCCATCTGTAAATAGCCCATCTGTAAATAGCCCATCTGTACACAGCCCATCTGTACACAGCCCATCTGTAAATAGCCCATCTGTAAATAGCCCATCTGTACACAGCCCATCTGTACATAGCCCATCTGTAAATAGCCCATCTGTACATAGCCCATCTGTAAATAGCCCATCTGTAAATAGCCCATCTGTAAATAGCCCATCTGTAGACAGCCCATCTGTAAATAGCCCATCTGTACACAGCCCATCTGTAAATAGCCCATCTGTAAATAGCCCATCTGTAAATAGCCCATCTGTAGACAGCCCATCTGTAAATAGCCCATCTGTACACAGCCCATCTGTACATAGCCCATCTGTAAATAGCCCATCTGTAAATAGCCCATCTGTAAATAGCCCATCTGTACACAGCCCATCTGTACACAGCCCATCTGTACACAGCCCATCTGTAAATAGCCCATCTGTAAATAGCCCATCTGTAAATAGCCCATCTGTACACAGCCCATCTGTACACAGCCCATCTGTACATAGCCCATCTGTAAATAGCCCATCTGTAAATAGCCCATCTGTACACAGCCCATCTGTACACAGCCCATCTGTACACAGCCCATCTGTAAATAGCCCATCTGTAAATAGCCCATCTGTACACAGCCCATCTGTACACAGCCCATCTGTACACAGCCCATCTGTAAATAGCCCATCTGTAAATAGCCCATCTGTAAATAGCCCATCTGTACACAGCCCATCTGTACACAGCCCATCTGTACACAGCCCATCTGTACACAGCCCATCTGTACACAGCCCATCTGTAAATAGCCCATCTGTAAATAGCCCATCTGTAAATAGCTCATCTGTACACAGCCCATCTGTACACAGCCCATCTGTAACCAGCCCATCTGTAAACAGCCCATCTGTAACCAGCCCATCTGTAAACAGCCCATCTGTACACAGCCCATCTGTAAATAGCCCATCTGTACACAGCCCATCTGTAAACAGCCCATCTGTAAATAGCCCATCTGTACACAGCCCATCTGTAAATAGCCCATCTGTAAATAGCCCATCTGTAAACAGCCCATCTGTAAACAGCCCATCTGTAAATAGCCCATCTGTAAACAGCCCATCTGTAAATAGCCCATCTGTAAACAGCCCATCTGTAAATAGCCCATCTGTAAACAGCCCATCTGTAAATAGCCCATCTGTACACAGCCCATCTGTAAACAGCCCATCTGTAAATAGCCCATCTGTAAACAGCCCATCTGTAAATAGCCCATCTGTACACAGCCCATCTGTAAACAGCCCATCTGTAAATAGCCCATCTGTACACAGCCCATCTGTAAATAGCCCATCTGTAAATAGCCCATCTGTAAATAGCCCATCTGTAGACAGCCCATCTGTAAATAGCCCATCTGTACACAGCCCATCTGTACATAGCCCATCTGTAAATAGCCCATCTGTAAATAGCCCATCTGTAAATAGCCCATCTGTACACAGCCCATCTGTACACAGCCCATCTGTAAATAGCCCATCTGTAAATAGCCCATCTGTACACAGCCCATCTGTACATAGCCCATCTGTAAATAGCCCATCTGTACATAGCCCATCTGTAAATAGCCCATCTGTAAATAGCCCATCTGTAAATAGCCCATCTGTAGACAGCCCATCTGTAAATAGCCCATCTGTACACAGCCCATCTGTAAATAGCCCATCTGTAAATAGCCCATCTGTAAATAGCCCATCTGTAGACAGCCCATCTGTAAATAGCCCATCTGTACACAGCCCATCTGTACATAGCCCATCTGTAAATAGCCCATCTGTAAATAGCCCATCTGTAAATAGCCCATCTGTACACAGCCCATCTGTACACAGCCCATCTGTACACAGCCCATCTGTAAATAGCCCATCTGTAAATAGCCCATCTGTAAATAGCCCATCTGTACACAGCCCATCTGTACACAGCCCATCTGTACATAGCCCATCTGTAAATAGCCCATCTGTAAATAGCCCATCTGTACACAGCCCATCTGTACACAGCCCATCTGTACACAGCCCATCTGTAAATAGCCCATCTGTAAATAGCCCATCTGTACACAGCCCATCTGTACACAGCCCATCTGTACACAGCCCATCTGTAAATAGCCCATCTGTAAATAGCCCATCTGTAAATAGCCCATCTGTACACAGCCCATCTGTACACAGCCCATCTGTACACATCCCATCTGTACACAGCCCATCTGTACACAGCCCATCTGTAAATAGCCCATCTGTAAATAGCCCATCTGTAAATAGCCCATCTGTACACAGCCCATCTGTACACAGCCCATCTGTAACCAGCCCATCTGTAAACAGCCCATCTGTAACCAGCCCATCTGTAAACAGCCCATCTGTACACAGCCCATCTGTAAATAGCCCATCTGTACACAGCCCATCTGTAAACAGCCCATCTGTAAATAGCCCATCTGTACACAGCCCATCTGTAAATAGCCCATCTGTAAATAGCCCATCTGTAAACAGCCCATCTGTAAATAGCCCATCTGTACACAGCCCATCTGTAAACAGCCCATCTGTAAATAGCCCATCTGTAAACAGCCCATCTGTAAATAGCCCATCTGTAAACAGCCCATCTGTAAATAGCCCATCTGTACACAGCCCATCTGTAAACAGCCCATCTGTAAATAGCCCATCTGTAAACAGCCCATCTGTAAACAGCCCATCTGTAAACAGCCCATCTGTAAACAGCCCATCTGTAAACAGCCCATCTGTAAACAGCCCATCTGTAAACAGCCCATCTGTACACAGCCCATCTGTAAATAGCCCATCTGTACACAGCCCATCTGTAAATAGGCCATCTGTAAACATATATCCAACCAACTACCTACCTCATCCCCATATTTGTTTTGTTTTTCTGCTCTTCTGCTCACCAGTATCTCTACTTGCACATCCTCATCTGCATATATCACTCCAGTGTAAATCTGATAAATTGGAATTACTTTGCTACTATTGGCCTATTTATTGCCTTACCTCCTTACTTCATTTGCACACACTGTCTACAGATTTTTCTATTGTGTTATTGACTGTACGATTGCTTATCCCATGTTCTCAACTGGCCTACCTGGTTAAATAAAGGTAAAATAAAATAAAAAACTATGGGGGAGTGGTTGCTTCCTACAAAAGTACAAAATGTGTGCATTTCTAGCCATCTTTGAAAAGCCAGTCAGGTAAGGAGCTTTTTTATGTCTTAAAGGGGCGGTGTTGTATTTTGAGAGAGGCTTGAATAAGCTAGATAGCCAATAGGCATGGCGTAGCATAATTTGTCTGATTCTCTGTAATAATTGCATGGGAATAATAATACAAGTGGTTTCCTGTATTAAACACATTCAGTCACCTCCTTGTCTGATGGACAAGTGGATAAACAGGTTAATGTCAATCCCTGCATGTGTTTTTCAAAGGTCTCATGGAATGTAGGCATATATTGAACACCACATATTGGCTGCTACTGTAGGCTGAATGATAGAACAGCTATTTCCATGTTAAAATGTTATGAGATGCATTTTCTCCACTGTTTTTGATGGTAGGCCACTCTGGCAGGCCTACATTGTGATCAAATAGCCACAGTAGCCTACTTGGCCACTGTTAAAACTGTAACTTAAAGCAGGTACAGCCTCAGTGTTCACAGTAAAACTGTAACTTAAAGTGGGTACAGCCTCAGTGTTCACAGTAAAACTGTAACTTAAAGCAGGTACAGCCTCAGTGTTCACAGTGAACGCGCGTTGGAAGTTGCACAGAATTTTCACAACCTTCAAGTTTGTGCTCAGCAGACCTTAAATTTGCTCAGTGGTGGAAATTGAGGTAACATTTGACATAATATGCACATACATTACAGCCTGGAACACTGTGTGGTACACTGGGCATGATGTGTTAGTTTACTCTGAGTTTAATTTGCTAATTTTATCCCTAAACCAATAATGTTTCTTAATAAATACCCCTAATATGTAATATTTTGTTTCTTAATTGTCGCAGATGTTCCCATCGCGATGGTATCACTATGGTCAGGTAAAGTCCCTTTAAACTTTTAGTAAACACAGACATACACATACAGGATCTAGTGAATGTCTACACTCGCTTTGCAGTCTTCACATTTTCCTGCCTTGAAGTTAAGTAAAAAAGGAATTAAATTATATGTTTTTGCCTACATATTCAAAGTGAAAGAAGGTTGTTTCTGTTTTAATATTTTGTTTCTTAATTGTAGAGAATGTCGCAGATATTCCCATCGCAAGAGCGCGTTCGTCAGGTAATTTCGTCACTTTAAAGTAAAAGTGTACACACACATGCACACACAGGACCAAGTGAAAGTCTACACACGCTTTGCACGGTTTTCACATTTTGCTGCCTTAAAATTAAGTAAAAAAGGAATGAAATTGTTTTTTTCTGACAGATCTACACAAACATATTCCACATATTCAAATGGAAAGAATGTATTGATTGCGTATGTCTTCACACCCCAGAGATCATACTTGGTGGAAACACCCCAGAGGTCATACTTGGTGGAAACACCCCAGAGATCATACTTGGTGGAAACACCCCAGAGTTCATACTTGGAGGAAACACTCCAGAGATCATACTTGGTGGAAACACCCCATAGGTCATACTTGGTGGAAACACCCCAGAGATCATACTTGGTGGAAACACCCCAGAGGTCATACTTGGTGGAAACACCCCAGAGGTCATACTTGGTGGAAACACCCCAGAGATCATACTTGGAGGAAACACCCCAGAGGTCATACTTGGTGGAAACACCCCAGAGATCATACTTGGAGGAAACACCCCAGAGATCATACTTGGAGGAAACACCCCAGAGATCATACTTGGTGGAAACACCCCAGGGATCATACTTGGAGGAAACACCCCAGAGGTCATACTTGGTGGAAACACCCCAGAGATCATACTTGGAGGAAACACCCCAGATGTCATACTTGGTGGAAACACCCCAGAAATCATACTTGGTGGAAACACCCCAGAGGTCATACTTGGTGGAAACACCCCAGAGTTCATACTTGGCGGAAACACCCCAGAGGTCATACTTGGTGGAAACACCCCAGAGATCATACTTGGTGAAAACACCCCAGAGGTCATACTTGGTGGAAACACCCCAGAGTTCATACTTGGCGGAAACACCCCAGAGTTCATACTTGGTGGAAACACCCCAGAGTTCATACTTGGTGGAAACACCCCAGAGATCATACTTGGTGGAAACACCCCAGAGATCATACTTGGTGGAAACACCCCAGAGGTCATACTTGGTGGAAACACCCCAGAGTTCATACTTGGTGGAAACACCCCAGAGTTCATACTTGGAGGAAACACCCCAGAGTTCATACTTGGTGGAAACACCCCAGAGATCATACTTGGTGAAAGCCTCTTTGGGGAATGTCAGAATCAAAAGACCCTGGTACTATCCCAGGGACAAGAAAGCCTGGGACTATCCCAGGGACAAGAAAGCCTGGGACTAACCCAGGGACAAGAAAGCCTGGGACTATCCCAGGGACAAGAAACCCTGGGACTATACCAGGGACAAGAAATTATTGAACTATCCCAGGGACAAGAAAGCCTAATTACACACATGTGAATGCCAAAGACACACCAGAATGGCTGTTGAGTGCTCCTGAATGACCCAGCCTCAGTTCTGACTTTAATCTGCTTAAAAGACTTTCACTAGCGACTGTATACTAAACATTTTGTATACACACATTTATACACAAACACAGATATCCACACTCACTCACCGACAGGCCTACTGTACATATGTTTATATACATATTATACTGAAACACATTGACTAAATCCCCATCGTTTACATATTATACTGAAACACATTGACTAAATCCCCATCCTTTACATATTATACTGAAACACTGACTAAATCCCCATCGTTTACATATTATACTGAAACACATTGACTAAATCCCCATCGTTTACATATTATTCTGGAACACATTGACTAAATCCCCATCCTTTACATATTATACTGAAACACTGACTAAATCCCCATCGTTTACATATTATACTGAAACACATTGACTAAATCCCCATCGTTTACATATTATTCTGGAACACATTGACTAAATCCCTATCGTTTACTTTGCCTATTCTATCTCTAGAACAATGTCTTAATAAATACCATTAACGTATTCCATTTTGTTTTCTAATTGTAGATGTACATGCGTTATCTTTCCTCTCAGGCTAGTCGGGTAAGATCTATTTAAACGAACTATCACCATTCAAAATGAGAATTACACACAATAAATCGGAGATAATAAAGTATTAATAATGTATTGTTTAATGTGCTAGACTTACATTTTTGCTCAAAGCTCTACTATGTGAGAGAATTAAGACTGTGACTGTGAATGTTGTCGATATTGATAATCTTTGTCTCACAGTGTATTGTGATGGCCAGTTCCTCCTCCATCTTGGGAAAATGGGAAATCGGGTCCTGCAACGACACACACGGCTTCATCTGTCAGCGCAAAGTTGGTGAGCAAAGACATTCTTTTACTTCCTCTTCTTTCTCTCTCCTCCTCTTCATCATCTTCTTCCTCCTCCTTTTTGTCTCAGTCCTCGGCCCTCTGATTGGTCATTTGACTAAGTGTTGCTCTGCCCTCCTAGACTCAGGCATCCCAGTCCCGGCGCCAACAGTGTTACCTAGAGGCTGGGTGAAGCTGGCCAACGACTCCTACAAGGTGCTGCCCCAGAACAGGACATGGCACGAAGCCCGGGTGCAGTGTGAGGCTGAGGAGGGCCAACTGGCTAGCACCCTGGATGAACTGTCAGCAGCCTACCTGGAGCTGCAGGCTCTGAAGCTGCAGACACCACTGTGGATTGGACTCAATAGGAATGAGGTACAGTTCTAGCTGTCTCTTCAGGTGCAACAGACTCCTCATCAGAATAGGCAGGTTATTGGTACTGTTGGATTCTGGGTGAAACTTTGAACATTTCTATACTAGAGACATGATGGATCATAAGTAATACTATCGTATCTGAGGGGTGATGGAGAATGGTTGTCACATCAGAAGGAACAAGGTGCTTCTACACCTGCATTGCTTGCTGTTTGGGGTTTAAGGCTGGGTTTCTGTACAGCACTTTGTGACATCAGCTGATGTAAGAAGGGCTTTATAAATGAATGTGATAAATTTGATCGAAGTTATCTGTAGGAGCCAGATGGCCTTGGAATGTGCTGGGTGGGCGGGAGGAAGTCACGGGATTGCTGTAGGGGATACAGGTGGGTTTCAACCACAGGGTCGTTTACAGCACCACAAAACGGTGTTCTTCTGAGATAAAGCCTAGGTGGTCAGATTGTCAGGAAAGGCTAGTGTACTGTAATATAACATGTTTTTATCCCAACGCGACTTGTGAATAAATTTTGGTATGGGTGGCGCCAGCAGGAATCAAACCCACGATCGTGAAGTTGGAAGCGCCGTGCTGTACCAACTGACTTACAGCTGTAGTGGTTTGTTTTTTCAGACGCAAGGCTACTTCAGGTGGATGGACGGCTGGCCCTTGAGCCTGTCCCGGTGGGCACAAGACGAGCCCAGCAGAGACCGGTCCTGTGTCTACCTGGATGTGGAAGGCACCTGGAAGACAGCCCTTTGTAACCACACCTACCCCAGTGTGTGTAAGCAATCCCTAGGTGAGACGGTCACTGACCCAAGTGTGTTAGTAGTCACCAGGTGAGACAGTCTCCTACCCCAGTGTGTTAGTAGTCACCAGGTGACAGGTACCTACCCCAGTGTGTTAGTAGTCACCAGGTGAGACAGTTACCCACCCCAGTGTGTTAGTAGTCACCAGGTGAGACAGTCACCTACCCCAGGGTGTTAGTAGTCACCAGGTGAGACAGTCACCTACCCCAGGGTGTTAGTATTCACCAGGTGAGACAGTCTCCTACCCCAGTGTGTTAGTATTCACCAGGTGAGACATGTACCTACCCCAGTGTGTTAGTAGTCACAAGGTGACAGGTACCTACCCCAGTGTGTTAGTATTCACCAGGTGAGACAGGTACCTACCCCAGTGTGTTAGTATTCACCAGGTGAGACAGGTACCTACCCCAGTGTGTTAGTAGTCACCAGGTGAGACAGTCTCCTACCCCAGTGTGTTAGTATTCACCAGGTGAGACAGGTACCTACCCCAGTGTGTTAGTAGTCCCCAGGTGAGACAGGTACCTACCCCAGTGTGTTAGTAGTCCCCAGGTGAGACCGGTACCTATCCCAATGTGTTAGTAGTCACCAGGTGAGACAGGTACCCACCCCAGTGTTTTAGTAGTCACCAGGTGAGACCGGTACCTATCCCAATGTGTTAGTAGTCACCAGGTGAGACAGGTACCCACCCCAGTGTTTTAGTAGTCACCAGGTGAGACAGGTACCTACCCCAGTGTGTTAGTAGTCACCAGGTGAGACAGGTACCTACCCCAGTGTGTTAGTAGTCACCAGGTGAGACAGGTACCTACCCCAGTGTGTTAGTAGTCACCAGGTGACAGGTACCTACCCTAGTGTGTTAGTATTCACCAGGTGAGACAGTCTCCTACCCCAGTGTGTTAGTATTCACCAGGTGAGACAGGTACCTACCCCAGTGTGTTAGTAGTCACCAGGTGAGACAGGTACCTACCTCAATGTGTTAGTAGTCACCAGGTGAGACAGGTACCTACCCCAGTGTGTTAGTAGTCACCAGGTGAGACAGGTACCTACCCCAGTGTGTTAGTAGTCACCAGGTGAGACAGGTACCTACCCCAGTGTGTTAGTAGTCACCAGGTGTGACAGGTACCTACCCCAGTGTGTTAGTAGTCCCCAGGTGAGACAGGTACCTACCCCAGTGTGTTAGTAGTCACCTACCCCAGTGTGTTAGTAGTCACCAGGTGACAGGTACCTACCCCAGTGTGTTAGTAGTCCCCAGGTGAGACCTGTACCTACCTCAAGTGTTAGTAGTCCCCAGGTGAGACAGGCTCCTACCCCAGTGTGTTAGTAGTCCCCAGATGAGACAGTCACCTACCCCAGTGTGTGAAAGCAGCAGGGAGGGAAGGATCCTATTGGTTGGTCCTTATGCAGCGCCGTAATACCATTGGCTAGTTTCTCCCAGAGAGGAGATCCTATTGGTGGATCCCTGTGCAGTGCTGTAATCCTTTTGGTTGGTTCCCTCCGCAGCTGTCCCGCCCACGGCCCCACCCCAGTACCCCGGGGAGTGTATCCAGATGGAGGAGGAGGAGATCAGTGGTATGAACTGGTACTGGTTGCCTTTCAGAGGGCACTGCTACAGCTTCGTCATTGACGACATAGAGTGGACCGACGCCTCCACCAGCTGTACACGTAAAGGTAGGCGGAGCCTCAAAGCCAAGGGTGTGTCTAAAAATGCCGCCCTTTTGAATACCCGGGATGCATTAGGAACACAGACTGATACACCTACCTAATGCATTAGGACACAGACTGATACACCTACCTAATGCATTAGGACACAGACTGATACACCTAACTAATGCATTAGGACACAGACTGATACACCTATCTAATGCATTAGGAACACAGACTGATACACCTATCTAATGCATTAGGAACACAGACTGATACACCTATCTAATGCATTAGGAACACAGACTGATACACCTATCTAATGCATTAGGAACACAGACTGATACACCTACCTAATGCATTAGGACACAGACTGATACACCTATCTAATGCATTAGGACACAGACTGATACACCTATCTAATGCATTAGGAACACAGACTGATACACCTATCTAATGCATTAGGACACAGACTGATACACCTATCTAATGCATTAGGACACAGACTGATACACCTATCTAATGCATTAGGAACACAGACTGATACACCTATCTAATGCATTAGGACACAGACTGATACACCTATCTAATGGTTTTACATCCTGGCGTAGAGTGAGCAGGTGCACACTTCAGGGAGAAAAGGAGAAAACTGGAATTGGGATCCAGTATTTCATGAACTGTGCACTTCTTTGGACAGAACAAACCGTGAAGAAAGTGGAGAAGCATTAATTCAAATATTGTGTGTGAAGGGGCGTCCCTGGTGAGCATCGAGGATCCTGAAGAACTCCGCTTCATAAAGAGCAACCTGGAGTTTCTGAAAGACAGCTACTCTTCCTTCTGGATAGGCCTGTACAAAACACACCTAGGTAACTACCAATCCTTCTAGATAGGCCTGTACAAAACACACCTAGGTAACTACCAATCCTTCTAGATAGGCCTGTACAAAACACACCTAGGTAACTACCAATCCTTCTAGATAGGCCTGTACAAAACACACCTAGGTAACTACCAATCCTTCTAGATAGGCCTGTTCAAAACACACCTAGGTAACTACCAATCTTTCTGGATAGGCCTGTACAAAACACACCTAGGTAACTACCAATCCTTCTGGATAGGCCTGTACAAAACACACCTAGGTAACTACCAATCCTTCTGGATAGGCCTGTACAAAACACACCTAGGTAACTACCAATCTTTCTGGATAGGCCTGTACAAAACACACCTAGGTAACTACCAATCTTTCTAGATAGGCCTGTACAAAATACACCTAGGTAACTACCAATCCTTCTAGATAGGCCTGTACAAAACACACCTAGGTAACTACCAATCCTTCTAGATAGGCCTGTTCAAAACACACCTAGGTAACTACCAATCTTTCTGGATAGGCCTGTACAAAACACACCTAGGTAACTACCAATCCTTCTGGATAGGCCTGTACAAAACACACCTAGGTAACTACCAATCCTTCTGGATAGGCCTGTACAAAACACACCTAGGTAACTACCAATCTTTCTGGATAGGCCTGTACAAAACACACCTAGGTAACTACCAATCTTTCTAGATAGGCCTGTACAAAATACACCTAGGTAACTACCAATCCTTCTAGATAGGCCTGTACAAAACACACCTAAACTTTTATAATAAAAGGGTTCCAAAATGGTTCTTCGGCTGTCACCATGGGAGAACCTTGGCAACAGCCGAATAGCCCTTTTAGGTTCTAGATATAACCTTTCTCTGTAAGAGTGTAGGTAACTACATGACTAACAACAGACCCTGTTGCAGGTCAGTGGAAGTGGCTGGACCAAACAGTGCTGGACTACATTAACTGGGCAGAGGGACAGCCTCAGGACAATATCTATGGAATTATGCGATCCTCCGATGGGACCTGGGGCACTGCCCCCAGATGGGCTGATAAACCATACATCTGCAAGAAGCCCAAAGGTGAGACAGACCATACATCTGTAGGAAAGACGAGGGTGAGACAGACCATACATCTGTAGGAAAGACGAGGGTGAGACTGACCATACATCTATAGGAAAGACGAGGGTGAGACTGACCATACATCTGTAGGAAAGACGAGGGTGAGACTGACCATACATCTGTAGGAAAGACGAGGGTGAGACTGACCATACATCTGTAGGAAAGACGAGGGTGAGACTGACCATACATCTGTAGGAAAGACGAGGGTGAGACTGACCATACATCTATAGGAAAGACGAGGGTGAGACTGACCATACATCTGTAGGAAAGACGAGGGTGAGACTGACCATACATCTATAGGAAAGACGACGGTGAGACTGACCATACATCTGTAGGAAAGACGAGGGTGAGACAGACCATACATCTGTATGGCTCTATTACAATATCCACACAACTTTCTTTCTCACTCCATAGTGTAGTACACATATGAATGCCAATAGAACTATAGGGAATGAATGGCCTTGATGAAGAATTATTTGAGCAATTAGGATAAAAGCCTTGGTTTCATGCATGTTAACATCAGAAGCCTCCTCCCTAAGTTTGTTTTACTCACCACTTTAGCACACTCCGCCAACCCTGATGTCCTTGCCGTGTCTGAATCCTGGCTTAGGAAGGCCACCAAAATTACAACATTTTCCGTCAAGATAGAACTGCTAAAGGGGGAGGAGTCACAATCTACTCCAGAGATAGCCTAAAAAGTTCATACTTTCCAGGTCTATGCCCAAACAGTTCAAGCTTCTATTTTTTATTTTTTATTAATCTCTCCAGAAATAAGTCTCTCACTTTTGCCGCCTGTTATAGACCCCCCTCAGCTCCCAGCTGTGCCCTGCACACCATATGTGAATTGATTGCCCCCCATCTATCTTCAGAGTTCGTGTTGCTAGGGGACCTAAACTGGGATATGCTTAACACCCCGGCAGTCCTACAATCTAAGCTTGATGCCCTCAATCTCACACAAATCATCAAGGAACCCACCAGGTACAACCCTAAATCCGTAAACATGGGCACCCTCATAGATATTATCCTGAACAACTTGCCCTACAAATACACCTCTGCTCTCTTCAATCAGGATCTCAGCGATCACTGCCTCATTGCCTGCATCCGTAATGGGTCCGCGGTCAAACAACCACCCCTCATCACTGTCAAACGCTCCCTAAAACACTTCTGCGAGCAGGCCTTTCTAATCGACCTGGCCCGGGTATCCTGGAAGGATATTGACCTCATCCCGTCAGTCGAGGATGCCTGGTCGTTCTTTAAAAGTAATTTCCTCACCATCTTAAATAAGCATGCCCCTTTCAAAAATTTAGAACTAAGTACAGATATAGCCCTTGGTTCACTCCAGACCTGACTGCCCTCGACCAGCACAAAAACATCCTGTGGCGAACTGCACTAGCATCGAATAGTCCCCGCAATATGCAACTTTTCAGGGAAGTCAGGAACCAATACACGCAGTCAGTCAGGAAAGCAAAGACTAGCTTTTCAAACAGAAATTTGCATCCTGTAGCTCTAACTCCAAAAAGTTTTGGGACATTGCAAAGTCCATGGAGAATAAGAGCACCTCCTCCCAGCTACCCACTGCACTGAGGCTAAGTAACACTGTCACTACCAATAAATCCACGAGAATCGAGAATTTCAATAACCATTTCTCACCGGCTGTCCATGCTTTCCTCCTGGCTACCCCAACCCCGGCCAACAGCTCCGCACCCCCCACAGCTACTTGCCCAAGCATCCCCAGCTTCTCCTTCACCCAAATCCAGATTGCAGATGTTCTGAGAACTGCAAAACCTGGACCCGTACAAATCAACTGGGCTAGACAATCTGGACCCAATCTTTCTAAAATTATCCGGCGCCATTGTTGCAACCCCTATTACCAGTCTGTTCAAACTTTCTTTCGTATCGTCCAAGATCTCTAAAGATTGGAAAGCTGCCGCGGTCATCCCCCTCTTCAAAGGTGTTGACACTCTAGACCCAAACTGTTATAGACCTATATCCATCCTGCCCTGCCTTTCTAAAGTCTTCGAAAGCCAAGTGAACAAACATATAACCGACCATTTCGAATCCCGCCGTACCTTCTCCGCTGTGCAATCCGGTTTCCGAGCTGGTCATGGGTGCACCTCAGCCACGCTCAAGGTCCTAAACGACATCATAACCGCCATCGATAAGAGACATTACTGTGCAGCCGTCTTCATCGACCTGGCCAAGGCTTTCAACTCTGTCAATCACCACATTCTTATTGGCAGACTCAACAGCCTTGGTTTCTCAAATGACTGCCTCGCCTGGTTCACCAACTACTTCTCAGACAGCGTTCAGTGTGTCAAATCGGAGGGCCTGTTGTCCGGACCTCTGGCAGTCTCTATTGGGGTACCACAGGGTTCGACTCTTTTCTCTGTATACATCAATGATGTCGCTTTTGCTGCTGGTGATTCCCTGATCACCTCTACGCAGACGACACCGTTCTGTATACTTCTGGCACTTCTTTGGACGCTGTGTTAACAAAACTCCAAACGACCTTCAACGCCATACAACACTCCTTCCGTGGCCTTCAACTGCTCTTAAATGCTAGTAAAACTAAATGAATGCTCTTCAACCGATCACTGCCCGCATCCGCCCGCCCGACAAGCATCACTACTCTGGACAGTTCCGACTATATATGTGGCCAACTATAAATACCTAGGTGTCTGGCTAGACTGTAAACTCTCCTTCCAGACTCACATTAAGCATCTCCAATCCAAAATTAAATCTAGAATCGGCTTCCTATTTCTCAACAAAGCCTTCTTCACTCACGGCACCAAACATACCCTCGTAAAACTGACTATCCTACCAATCCTCGACTTCGGCGATGTCATTTACAAAATAGCTTCCAACACTCTACTCAGCAAACTGGATGCAGTCTATCACAGTGCCATCCGTTTTGTCACCAAAGTCCCTTATACCACCCACCACTGCGACCTGTATGCTCTAGTCGGCTGGCCCTCGCTACATATTCGTCGCCAGACACACTGGCTCCAGGTCATCTATAAGTCGATGCTAGGTAAAGTTCTGCCTTATCTCAGCTCACTGGTCACGATAACAACACCCACCCGTAGCACGCGCTCTAGCAGGTATATCTCACTGATCATCCCCAAAGCCAACATATCCTTTGGCCGCCTTTCCTTCCAGTTCTCTGCAGCCAGTGACTGGAACAAATTGCAAAAATCACTGAAGCTGGAGTCTTATATTTCCCTCGCTAACTTTAAACATCAGCTATCTGAGCAGCTTATCTATCGCTGCAGCTGTACATAGCCCATCTGTAAATAGCCCACCCAATCTATCTACCTCATCCCCATATTGTTTTTATTTACTTTTCTGCTCTTTTGCACCCCAGTATTTCAACCTGCACATCATCATCTGCTCATCTATCACTTGCTAAATTGTAACTACTTCACTACTATGGCCTATTTATTGCCTTACCACCTCACGCCATTTGCACACACTGTATATGGACTTTCCTTTTTGTTCTACTCTGTTATTGACTGTACGCTTATTTATTCCATGTATAACTCTGTGTTGTTGTTTGTGTCACACTGCTTTGCTTTATCTTGGCCAGGTCTCAGTTGTAAATGAGAACTTGTTCTCAACTAGTTTACCTGGTTAAATAAAGGTGACATTTTTTTTAAATTAAATAAATAAATAAATAGACAGCGTTGGACCTCTTAATAATACCTTGTTAATAATCCTCTCTGTTCCACCTCCAGTTCTACCAGAAACACCACCAACAACTGGTGAGTCATGAATGAATGAGCCGATTAATCAATCAACCCATCATCCATCCTTCAATCAACTAATCAATCAGTCAATGAATGATCAGTCCATTAACCACTCTGTCCATTAACCACTCTGTCCATTAACCACTCTGTCCATTAACCACTCTGTCCATTACCCACTCTGTCCATTAACCACTCTGTCCATTAACCACTCTGTCCATTACCCACTCTGTCCATTAACCACTCTGTCCATTAACCACTCTGTCCATTAACCACTCTGTCCATTAACCACTCTGTCCATTAACCACTCTGTCCATTAACCACTCTGTCCATTAACCACTCTGTCCATTACCCACTCTGTCCATTAACCACTCTGTCGATTAACAACTCTGTCCATTAACCACTCTGTCCATTAACCTCTCGGTCGATTAACCACTCTGTCCATTAACCACTCTGTCCATTAACCACTCTGTCCATTAACCACTCTGTCCATTAACCACTCTGTCCATTAACCACTCTGTCCATTAACCACTCTGTCCATTAACCACTCTGTCCATTACCCACTCTGTCCATTAACCACTCTGTCCATTAACCACTCTGTCCATTAACCACTCTGTCCATTAACCACTCTGTCCATTAACCACTCTGTCC
Organism: Salvelinus alpinus; assembly: GCF_045679555.1. NCBI lineage: Eukaryota > Metazoa > Chordata > Actinopteri > Salmoniformes > Salmonidae > Salvelinus > Salvelinus alpinus. The sequence goes on along the minus strand of NC_092115.1, from coordinate 2,356,260 downwards.
ATTAACCACTCTGTCCATTAACCACTCTGTCCATTAACCACTCTGTCCATTACCCACTCTGTCCATTAACCACTCTGTCCATTAACCACTCTGTCCATTACCCACTCTGTCCATTAACCTCTCGGTCCATTAACCACTCTGTCCATTAACCACTCTGTCCATTAACCACTCTGTCCATTAACCACTCTGTCCATTAACCACTCTGTCCATTAACCACTCTGTCCATTACCCACTCTGTCCATTAACCACTCTGTCCATTAACCACTCTGTCCATTACCCACTCTGTCCATTAACCTCTCGGTCCATTAACCACTCTGTCCATTACCCACTCTGTCCATTAACCACTCTGTCATATCAGTCAACCCATAGCCATACTGTAATATTTATTCCTGTGATCCTGCAGCGCCTCAGAAGGCAGATCAGAGGCGTGTGTATTCAGGCCTGGCAGTGGTGGTGGTATTGGCTGCCATGTGTCTGATGGGCCTCACAGCCTTAATGCTCTACAAGAAGACCGGCCGTCCCCTGCCCTCCTTCACCAAACCCCTGGTCTTCAGCGCAGACCGGAGCGCCTTCGACAACCCCCTCTACACGGAGCCCGTCACCGAGGTCGACCCCAGCATGGTGGACACTAGCCAACTGGTCAACCATATGGAGGCTCAGCCAATGATCACTTTGTGATTGGAGAGAGTCAAGGGAGGAGTAAGGTTAAAGATCCAACCCAGGTTTGGACAAGTCATATTTACGTGCACAAGCTTTGGAAAATAATAAACAAATTCGTTGGACCAGCGCTGTTGCTAACTAGCTTCACTGATGTTTCACATTTTTCCCCATTTATGCAAAGACTTCTGGGAAATTAGAATCCTCTTGTCTCGACTTTCACATTCTGGACCTAGGAATCAGTGGATGTGAGGTCTGAGGTCGGTTAGGCACTTTCTATTGGACCAGCTGCAGTAACACTCTCGCATTGGGGACAGTGTGTGTCAGATCATGCTGGAACAAGAAGCTGAGAAGCTGTCTAGGTGATTTGTCTCTGTTTTTGTGAACTTTACAATCCCACAAGATCAGCCTTAAAAGGTTGATTCAGGATTTTGGCAATGATTGATACCTTTTTTATGTCTCTATGTCCAGTATGAAGGAAGTTAGAGGTAGTTTTGCGAGCCAATGCTAACTAGAGTTAGCGCAATGACAGTAAGTCTATGGGTATCTGCTATCTAGAAGGATTGGTCATTGCGTTAATGCATGCTAGTAGATACCTATAGACTTCCAGTCTTTTAGTTTAGTTTATTAATTCGACCATTTAAAAAAACAAGCACACATAAAACTTGTAAAAGCCATACATGCATGAATAAAATCATAGAGGATAACACACAATAAAGTCTGGGACTGATTTCCATTGTGGTCCTCTTGAGACAAGATGGCTAGACAAGATTGAACACAGTATGGCAGTGAAATAATAAAACCAAAACAGAGAAGAAGAACATCTATCTCATCATTCCAGTTACATCATAGGGGTTATTCATATGGGCACAGGAGTCATCAAACATATTTTTACTTTTATTTTTAAAGTCATTGCGCTAATGCATGCTAGATAAAGGGGATAAAGGGCCCCATCTGACTCTGGGTCAGTAGATAAAGGGCCTCATCTGACTCTGGGTCAGTAGATAAAGGGCCTCATCTGACTCTGGGTCAGTAGATAAAGGACCTCATCTGACTCTGGGTCAGTAGATAAAGGGCCTCATCTGACTCTGGGTCAGTAGATAAAGGACCTCATCTGACTCTGGGTCAGTAGATAAAGGGCCTCATCTGACTCTGGGTCAGTAGATAAAGGGCCCCA